>NC_053429.1:117215740-117515740 GCF_007990345.1 Gossypium hirsutum | reverse complement strand
CGAGAGTTGGAAAGGGGAAAAATAAACCCAGTTTTTGTAGCTCCAGCCACCTCCTATGGTGGAGCTACGGTGGAGCAACAATAAAAGCTCGCCGGAGATCCGCTCGGAGCTAGAGGGTGGCTAAGGAAAAGATCAGAGAAAAAAAAAACCAAATGTTGTTTTTTTTTTATTTTCTCGGTTTTCAAATGTTTTTTTGTGATATTTTTCGCTTATATACGGATGGAATACGACGTCATTTTAGGCCTGGTATTCAGGCGTCGAAATAGCATCGTTTTAGACAAATCCGACCTGACCCGACCCATGACCACCTAGGATCCACATGTTTTTAGACTAAGGGTCTATTTGCGCCCTTAGTCCTTCCGCTTTTGAGGATGGTTTCAATGGGGCCCCTTCGTTTATTTTCATTTTCACCCTAAAATTTTACTTCAGTTTCGGTTTGGTCCCTTTGAGTGGTGCGTTTCGAAAGGGCGAGGAATTTTCCCATTTTGGTCCCTTCAAGTTATTCGCCCTTCAATATGGTCCATTATTATATTTTATTCCAATTTATGCCATTAAATTCCCTTCAAGTTTCAATCTAGCCCCCTTTTATGTTTATTCATTTATATTTATTATAACTTAGGCTTCAAAATTTATTTTAATTTCAATTTAATTCTTCATTCGCTTAATTTCAAGCTTTTATTTTTTACATATTGTTGTATCTTATTTTATTTATTTATTTCTATATTTATTCATTTATCTAGTTTTTTTTACTATTCTTTTATTTAGAATTTATGTGATTATTCATTACTTTATTTGCATATTTTATTATTATTATTATTATTATTATTATTAGTGTTGTTGTTGGTTATTATTATTATTGTTCTCATCATCGTTATTATTATTCATGCATATGAATATTTAATTTATTAATATCAATGCTATATATTATATTGTATTACACATATTGCACTATCATTACTCCAAATGTACGCCGCATTATCATCATTTGCTAAATATGACTCCCTTTTTACGTTTTACCAGTTTTTATGCCATAATCGAATAAATTAAACATGTTATTTTAAACATTACATTAATCTTTACCCGATACATAAAACTTCGTTTTTTAAATAAGCAATCTTTCGTATTTTGGAATTCAAAAAGTCGTTCCCTAACTTACGGGATTTCGATTTTCTTGATAAATCCAAATAAACAAATGTTTCTTTAATTATTTTTTTAATCTCGGTAAATAAGAGAAGGTCATGTCCTAACTCACGGAATATGATTTTTCTTTCTAAAACCGGGATAGTTGAACATCTTTTAAAATAATTTTTTTTGCGTTTATTCGCGTATCGGGAATTTAAGACATTGTGTCCTAACTTACGGGGCATAATTCATTTTCTCGATTAACATAAAATATGTCCTTTTTCTCGAAAAATTTTCAACTAAATAGTATTTTAACAAAGAATCGTATTTTTTAAAAATCTTTTTAAATTCTCAATTCTCGATACAAAGACGTTAATTAATCAACTAGGTACCAATTTTGGGCGTTACGAGAGTGCTAATCCTTCCTCCAACGTAACCGGCTCCCGAACCCATTTTTCTGAATTTCGTAGACCAAAAACATCATTTTAATAAATCAAACTTCTTATTAAAATGATCAAATTACGAGGTGATCAGATCACACATCATAAAAAAATAATTGGTGGCGACTCCCATGTTCGTTTTCATTTTCAAAATCAAAGTTGAGCCATTTTTAAAAAAAAAATATTTTCGACAGCTTGGCGACTCCGTTGGGGACCTAAAAAAAAGAGTCAAGCCACAAGTTGATTACTTTTTGTCTTTTTGTAAAAAATTGATAATTTGGTTTAAATTTACGATCTTTCTGGTTGCATTTCATTTTTGTGGTTTTCATTTTAAGATATTTGTTTTATTGGTTCGAGTCTGTAACACCTCCTAACCCTTTTCCAACATCGGACTAGGATTACGGAGTATTACCGGTCACTACAATTTATAACACGAATCATATAAAATTAAGCATTATAAAGTTCAATAATTTATCTCATTGACTCTTAAACGGATATTCGGGGCCCAATGAAGATATTATAAAGTTCTATATTGAATCATTAATGGACTTCTTCGACATATTTGATTCACTAACATTGTTTGCCCCAGAAGACTAGACACTTCCACTGTTGCTCTAAACAGTTCAGGTTTTAATTTTCTCGTCTCAACTAGTTTTGTATTAAAATAAGAATGTGACAACCCCGGATCTATTAAAGCATAAACGGGTTCTGAATGTAATAGAAATATACCTGTCACCACATTGTATGCATCTCCTTCTTCTCGAGTTCTTACAACATATGCTCGGGCTGGAGCTCTAGCTTCTGATTGTTGAGTGGCAATTTCACTTGTTCTTCTAGCACCTCTTCTATTGACTGAATCACCTCTACTTGACCTTCGACCTCTAGAAGAAGATTCAGATCTCTGTGATCTATTAGTGCTACTTTATCAATATTTGGACAATCTTTTACAAAATGATCAGTGGATCCATATCGGAAACAACCTCTCGTTAATCTCCAACACTCACCCCGATATTTATTCCCACAATGTTGACATTTTGGGATTTCAATATTCCTAGATGGCCCTCTGACGCTACTAGTAAAAATTGACGTCTATCTATCACGATTTCTGTCACTTCTATCTGATCTAGAACCAAATCTTCCACTCTTTCGAAATTCTTTTAATCTCTTAGGTCGTGGATTAGAGCTTGTAGTTCCGGGACGCTTTCCAAGTGAACGAGAAATTTCAGGCTTTTTGTCAACCCCAACACTTGTTCCGCTATTTTGGCTCTATCAATTAAATTCGCAAATTCAGTAATCCGTAAAGACACCAACTGTAATCATAATTCATCACGCAGTCCTCGTAAAAACCGTTTACATTTGTCATCTTCAGTCAGTACAAATTCAGTTGCATATCTGCTCAATCTCAAAAAATCCCGTTCATAATCTACTACGGACATTTTACCTTGTTTCAGCATCAAAAACTCCTATTTTCTGTCTTCTATATATAATTCTCCCAAATATTTCTTTTGAAACTCTCTTGGAAAGAATTCCCAACTTATCTGTTCCTCCGGCACATGTTGAGTTACCGATTCCAAACATACATACGCTTCTCATTGTAGTAAAGAAACGACACACAATAAACTTTCCTATGGGGTACATTCAAGTTGCTTCAAGATTCTCTTTGTAGTTACTATCCAGTTTTCGGCTACAGATGGGTCAACTCCCTTTGATCCTAGAAATTCGGTAACACCATACTTCCGCAACTCTTTAATAGGAGCTCGTCGAGTAGTAAGGGTAAGAGTTATAGTAGGTATAGTTCCTACTGCTCTTTGAAGAGCATCAGCTATCACTCTGAGTATTTCTATATTATCTCTTTCTCTAGTATCACTCATTTCAACATTTGGCGGTTGATTACCTACCGGATTTACACTGGGTATTACAGATTCTAATTCATTTATATCATATGGTTCATCCTCTTCACTATACATTTCTTGATCAGTGTCTTCAATATTTTCACCAGACATCTTTAACTATAAAACAGAAATAACAATAATTTAGTATATATATATCAGTATCCAATCCCGACTCAAATTTAACTCAATAATGGCATGTACCTCTAGACTCATTTCTGTAATCAATTTAATCCTAAAATCGATTAAACTTAAATAGCTCTGATACCACTAAATGTAACACTCCCTAACTCTTTTCCGACATCAGAATAGGATTACGGAGCATTACCGGTCACTAAAGTTTATAACACGAATCATATAAAATTAATCATTATAAAGTTCAGTAATTTATCTTATTGACTCTTAAACGGACATTCGGGGCTTAATGAAGATATTAGAAATAAACCGAATCTATTCAGATGCTTATAAAATTTTTCATAAAATTTTTAAAATTGCCCTTAATGAACAGTACCACACGCCCATGTGGTTTCGAGACACGCTCGTGTTGCCACCCCGTGTGACTCACACGGGTGGGACACGCTCGTGCTCTTTACTCGTGTACTTCTTTGACTTATTGCTTATGATTAAACTAGTTTCACACAGCCAAGACACATGCCCGTGTGCTTAGCCTATGTGGATTTATTTTCAATTTGAACCTAGTGCAGTTTTCACATGGCCAGGCACATGCCCGTATACTGTGGCCATGTACTTCACACGGTTGAGACACATACCGTGTCTCTGCTTGTGTGGCCATACCTGAGCATTCTGTTCACCAAATTTTTAGATACAGGGGACACACGGTCTACTTACATGCCCGTATAAGGGCCGTGTGTCTTACATAGTTTGATCACACGCCTGTGTGCTAGGCCATTTGGACTCAAAATGAACCTTATAGTCCACGTTTACTAACCCTACAAACTTCAATAACAAAGAAAATTTAAATCCAATCTTTCAACCAATCTAAAACATGATCAAATACATCCATTTCAATTTAAAATCATCAATGTTACGATCTAACTTGAGTTTATTAGTAAGCGTTTAACATAAAACTTCCAGACATTATACTTTGGTATCATTCAAAATCAATTCAAATTAAACTATGAAAAGACCATATTATATGGCATAGGTCTTCACATATATATAAACCTTTATCATTCTTACACTAATAGCATTCATACTAAAAATAACCTCAAAAGACAACCTAGGTACATACCATTTTCTCAACATAAGATACATCACCAAGTATTTGAGTCCAGGCTTATCTTGGATGCTGAGTTATTAGTTGCTTTTGTACCTAACCTGCGCACAGAAACAAACCATACGCTGAATATGCACTCAGTGGTATTTCTATAAACCAACACTTAAACATTTATTATTACAAAATGCATTTAAGTTACTAATTTCAAACCTAATAGCACTAATTATATTCAAGTTCTTTTTCAATGAAACATTCGGTTCAATTTTACATCAGTCAATATCAATCGATTTCCAATATAGTAGCACAGTTATTCAGTTGTTCAGTACAATAAATTTACCCCTATTAACATAATTCAGACTTTGGCAGATACACGGATCCAATCAAACACACCAGTACGGCATATTGTGCCTCATCGGCTTTGCTGAAGTAAACAGTAGCAGTACGGTACATAGTACCTCATCGGATTAAACCGAAGTAACAGAAACAGTACGACACATAAAGTGCCTCATCGACACGAAGTCGAAGTAACAGTACGACACTATTAGTGCTTCATTGACTCAAGGTTGAAGTATCCCTGTACACTTCCAATCCTATGGCATACCAATTATATCCAACCTAGCCCGACACTGTTAATAGGGTATTTATTTCACTTAAATTTTCAGATAACAGTCAATGTACATTGCAATTCAAATATTCACAACTCAAATCGATTCAATACAATAATAGCATTACTTACCTCTACTTACCATATATATATAATAAATGCAATAATAATTTTTAAGTTCGGTTTATAGAAATACAAACTGTAATTTTTTGGATTACTTCTCATCCACCTTCTCTTTTCCTTTCTTTGTCGATGTCTCTGGTACTACGTTAGTTACGGAAATTAAACAATTCGTACCATTAATACAATAACAATGCACAATGAATAATCAAATTTTTATTTAATCCATACCTAAAATTTCAATTTAATGCTAATTAAGACATTTGTTTTTATCACTCAATTTCATACTTCATTTCTATTCAATTTCCTATCATATTCTCCTTAAACATTGAATATTCATGGTAAAACCTTAATCGCAAGTTTCTTTCAATTTAGTCCCTTAAACATAAAACTAATAGATTCTTTTACAATTTAATCCCTTAATCAATTCTAACTTGAAATTTATTCAATTATATCCCTAATTCAACAATTTGTTCAACATAACCCATGTTTAAAAATCTATTAACCTTCAAAATTTCCACTTACATCAAGTAATATTTGTCCCTAGGACTCCAAAAACATCAAAATAATAAAGAAAGGGACTTAATTGACTTACCAAATTAAACTTCAAGCTTCAAAACCCTAATTTTCCCTTTTCCTTTTCTTTCTTTCTTTTTCTCCCCAATTTCGTTTCTTCTCTGTTCTCTTTTTCTATTGTTTCTTTATTTTCTTTATTTTATTTCTTTTATTAGATTATTAAATTATTAAATTAATATATTATTATATTATATACTTAAGTATTAAGTATACATATATGTATATTATACATATACATGGAATAATATTTTCCATACATTTGGCACTATTCCTTTTTATGGGTTATTTGCTAATTTATTCCCTTTAATTTTCTTTAGTTTATAATTAAACTTTTACACTATATTCAATCTAGTCCTTACACTAAATTAACCTTAATTTAAGCTAATTTACTTAACTAAAATCTAGAAACTCGATTTTTGATACTCGTAAATTTTAGGTCATTATAGAGTCTTTTGGTATATTTCCGCATAATGCATTGCACGACCGCTCGGTTATACCTTTTTAAGTAGGAGTGAGAAACTATTCCTTCATGAGGACTTCACCTCCGTGCAGGATAGTAGATCGCTTTCGGAATACATCCGTACCTATGTCTTTCATGAGATTTTCATCTTCGTGCAACCATAGGGAAATGTATTCCCCTGAACTAAACTCGGTCCATATGAGCCTATAATGGGTGAGGAACGAGGAATATGTCGGTTTGGATACCTTTACTTTAGAACTGAACCACATGTAGCGAGCCTTAAGAGCCCACCTTAGATAGAGCAATACCAAGCCCTAGTGGTTACCCGAGTAGGTGCTTTACTTATTATTCATTACTTGCTTTAAACTGTGTATGAAGTACTGACTTGTTTCGGTTTTACATTGATTATAATTACATGGCATTTTCATCAAAAAAAGTTGTTGATTCACATTCGGTTGCTAAATAGATAACTTATCATGGAAAATGGGTTTCGTGATAAAGTAGAGGATAATGCGACTATCAGAATATGGGCCGAGACAACACAGCAAGAGAAAGGTGATAATCTTACAGAGAGGTACGTATCAGAATTATGGGATTTTACTCGTATCAGCATAACCCAAAATAATCTTCAATAGATGAAAGAAATATGGGATCAGTGGGATGACGAGATCAAGCAACCATTCTATTGTAATTACGGTGATTTGCCTTACTCAATATCAAAATGGACGAGCACTTATTCCAAGCTCTCGCCCAGTATTAGAACCCTGCTTACAGTTATTTTACTTTTGGAAAAGTGGATTTGGTACCTATCGTAGAAGAGTACACGACCTTGCTCCGTTCCCAGAAGATTCAAACTGACAAGGCGTATCTAGAAACTAGAAGCCAAGAAACTAAAAAAAGGGGAAAGAATGAGGCTGAAGAGGATTTGGACAGTTTGAAAATGGACTATAAAAAGCTGCGTTTGTCGATAAGAACCGCTGGTCTAGGAAAAATGTCAGAGCAATGGCGGTAAGAAATTAAAGAGGAAAAAGGTAGAGCCAGTCAATGGGAAAAGAAATTTTGAGATGTTCGAGCTCGAGAAGATACTTTGGAAAAGAGTTTGCTAGAAAGTCAAAACGAGAAGGAGGGATTAAAGACTCGGGTGTCAAAATTAGAAAGATCATTATATCAGCATCATGGTCATAACTCTGTAATCAAGTTGAAGGCTAGCCTAAGCAAAATTGAAGAGTTAACAGGGAAGATAGAAGAACTCGAAACCACGCTGCAAAACTGTGAACTTCATGTTGAAACCTTTAAGGCAAATAATAAGCAGAGGGAAAAGTAACTTCATCGATCTCAAGACCAGGTTAGGGATAGGGACTACATCATGGGTGCAGCTTTGGCTCAAGTACGAGAAGTGGTTGATCACTTACAAACCTTAGTAGTCCAAGCTGATGTACTGAGTTTGAAATATGAGTCAGAGTCAGACCTAGGCCAAGAGTTAGCTCGGCTTCTTAAGCAAGTCAAAGCCTTAAGTATCACAACGAGGCCTTATATGTAATCCATTTTATATAAAGAAGTTTGTTTTCTAGAAAAAGTTACTCTAATGAAATTGAATCAGAATTAATGCCTTTTTGTTGCATTCATTTCATGTATTCATACATCTGCATTACATTGCATCATATGCATTACATTTCAAAAAAAAAGACCCTAATTAATTAAAAGAGTTGAAATTCTTTGAAGATGTCAAAGACACGACAGGAATAATGGGAAATCTGAACATCAACACCATATCTGAAGAAGGAATTGGGGGAGAAAATTTATCAGGCATTTGCCCTTATGTACCTGGAAGCGTTTTAAATAATTGGACTGCGGAAGAGATTCCTGTAGTTTTTAGAGCTAATTCAGAGTAATGTTCAAAACACGCTTATTGCTATAGGCCTGAGAAAAATAAGAACCTTTTCGTGAAATAGGCTTATGTCCAACGATCTTTATTTTAATAAAATACATCTTTTGTCCCACTTTGAGCAAATATTCTTTTATTCTTTCATTCATAATCATACCATAAAAATATTTATTCTTGGATTCTTTTGTTCTTTGGATCTTCTCCTATTCCTATAATAGGTATGAGTGACACTGCTAACAACTTAGAATCTCTTTTTGAGCAAGATATGTGTCTAGAGAAACCCTAGGATTTTGAAGATGGTCAAGACTGTAGTTTATCTCCTGATTTGTTAATGATGGTTGAACAAGATGAAAAACATATCCTACCTTACAAAGAATCAGTGAAAGTTGTGGGTTTAGGAGAAGATAAAGAGGTGAAGATCGGAGCTTGCATCACTGCAGAGACAAAACGTGACCTCATTGAATTACTCCAAGAGTTTAAAAATGTTTTCGCATGGTCGTATCAAGATATGCCCAGGCTAAACACTGATATCGTGGTATACCAGCTCCCCATAAAGGAAAAGTGCAAACCAGTTTAACAAAAGCTCCGAAATAATGAGACTTGACGTCTTACTGAAAATAAAAGAAAAGGTCAAGAAACAATTCGATGTTGGTTTCTTGCAAGTGGTTAAATACTCAGAATGGGTAGCCAATATCGTCTCCGTCCCTAAAAAAGATGGAAAAGTACGAATGTGTGTAGACTACAGGAACTTGAACAAAGCCAGCCCGAAAGATAATTTCCATTACCATATATCGACACTTTAGTGGACAACATGACAAGTTATTCACTATTCTCATTCATAGATGGTTTCTCGGGATACAACCAGATAAAAATGCATCATGAAGACATGGAGAAGACCACATTCGTGACCATGTGATGAACATTTTGCTACAAGGTGATGCCATTTAGACTGAAAAATGCGGGAGCAACGTACTAAAGAGCCATGATAACCTTGTTTCATGACATGATGCATAAAGAAATCGAGGTTTATGTTGATGATATGATTGCAAAGTCCCAAACAGAGAAAGAACATGTACAAGTCTTGAGGAAATTATTCTTGAGATTGAGAAAATTCCGGCTGAAGCTCAATCTAGCAAAATGTACTTTCGGGGCTAGGTCGGGAAAATTGCTAGGATTTGTAGTCAGTGAAAAGGAAATCGAAATCGACCCAGATAAAGTGAAGGCTATACAGGAATTGCCTCCACCATGCACTCAAAAAGAAGCTCGAGGTTTTCTAGGAAGACTAAATTATATCGCATGGTTCATTTCACAACTAACTAAGAAATGCGACCCTATATTCCGTTTCCTTAAGAAACACAATCCAAGAGTTTGGGATGAGGAGTGCCAGAAGACTTTTGACAAAGTCAAACATTATCTATCCAATGCTCCGGTGTTGATGCCTTCCATCCCAGATAGACTGCTGATACTATATTTGACAGTATTCAAAAATTCTACGGGATACGTAATTGGTCAACATGATGAGTTAGGAAGAAAAGAAAGAGTGATATACTATCTCAGTAGGAAATTCACTGAATGCGAGACAAAATATTCTCCAATCAAGAAGTTATGTTGCGCCTTGATATGGACATCCCGAAGACTGAGGTAGTACATGTTGTACCACACAACTTGGCTCATCTCAAAACCCGATCTTCTAAAATATATGATGGAGTCGACTGCTTTAAATGAAAGAATAGTCTGGTGGCAAATTCTGCTTTCTGAATTTGATATAGTCTATGTGAATCAAAAGGCTATAAAATGAAACGCAATAGCAGATTTTCTGGCTAATAGAGCTCTAGAAGATTACAAGCTTTTGACTTTCAATTTCCCAAATAAAGATCTAATGTATGTGGCAACCACTGAAGAAAACTCTCGAGAAGGTCATCCTTGAAAGCTAAATTTTGATGGAGCCTCAAATGCTGTGGGTAACGGAATTGGGGCAGTCTTGGTATCCCCAAACGGAGATCATTATCCCTTCACTAGCAAATTGGATTTTGATTGTACGAAAAATATGGTAGAATATGAAGCATGCATCATGGGTATCTGTGCAGCCATAGAACGTAAGATCAAAATGCTAGAAGTATATGGAGATTTTGCACTAGTGATCTATCAACTCAAAGGTGAATGGGAGATGAGGGACCCCAAGTTGATTAATTATTGAAGGCTGGTTTTGGAGCTAATTGAAGAGTTTGATAACATTACCTTCTACTATTTTCCACGAGACGAAAATCAAATGGCTAACGCTTTGGCTACCTTGGCTTCAATGGTTAAAGTGAACAAATAAGTGGATGTGAAACCTATCAAGATGAGTATTTATGATACTCTGGCTCATTGTTACAATATCGAAGAAGAAAAAAAAAAGGACGATCACCCTTGGTACCACGATATACTGCGATACGTGAAGAATCGTGAATACCCTGACCAAGCAACTAAGAACGATAAAAGGACGCTGAGAAGACTGGTTAGCGACTATGTCTTAGATGGAGAGATCCTATATAAAAGAAGAAAGGATCATGTGCTACTAAGATGTGTAGACGCTTTCGAGGCTAAGAAAATCTTGAAAGAAGTTCATGAGGGTGTCTGCCGAATACATGCCAATGGTTTCACAATGGTTAAGCAAATCATGAGATTCGGGTGTTATTGGTCTACCATGGAAGGAGACTGCACCAATTACGCTAAGAAATACCATAAGTGCCAAATTTATGGAGATAAAATCCATGTACCTCATTTACCTCTGCATGTTATGACTTCTCCATGGCCTTTCTCTATGTGGGGCATGGATGTCATTAGACCGATCTCGCCAAAAGCTTCAAATGGGCATCGATTCATCTTTGTGGTCATTGACTACTTCACCAAGTAGGTAGAAGCTGCTTCATATGCCAATGTTACAAATTCAGCAGTCAGTAAATTCTTGAAAAAGGAAATCATATGTCGATATGGAATACCAGAAAGAATTATATCTGACAATGCATTAAATTTGAACAACAGCACGATATCAGAAGTTTGCAGTCAGTTTAATATCAAACACCACAACTCATAACTATATCGCCCAAAAATGAATGGTGCAGTGGAAGCAACCAATAAGAACATTAAGAAAATCGTGGGGAAAATGACTGAGACTTATAAAGATTGGCATGAGAAGTTACCATTTACCCTCTATGCTTATCGAGCATCTGTCAGAACTTCAATCGGGGCAACACCTTTCTCTTTAGTTTATGGAATGGAGGCAGTTTTACCCATTGAAGTCGAGATCCCTTCTCTCAGAGTTTTGGCAGAATTGAAATTGGATGATGCAGAATGAATCTAATCCCAATACGATCAACTAAACTTAATTGAAGAGAAAAGGTTGAAAGTCATCCGTCATGGTCAGATGTACCAAAAGTGAATGATGCGAGTTTACAACAAAAAAAGGTTCGTCTCAGAGAATTCTATGAGGGGGATCTAGTATTGAAAAAGATCCTACCCATACAAAAAGATTTCAAAGGGAAATATGCCAAATTGGGAAGGACTTTATGTGATAAAGAAGGTTTTTTCTGGAGAAGCACTAATTTTAACCGAGATGGATGGTAAAAACTTCCCTAATCCTGCAAACTCAGATTCAGTAAAGAAGTATTTCACCTAAAAAAAAAAGAAGCCAAGGTGAAAACCCGTAAAATGGCTCCTTGAGACCAAAGGGATTTTGAGTTGAAAGTGGACAATTCAAATTTTGATCAAAGATAGGGGCATGCAATAGTCTTGCTATGCCTGAATTAACAAGGAAGAGGGATGCTACTTCTTGGGACATCAACAAAGTATTCTAGGACTTCTGAACATGTATCAAATTCAAAGGGTCTTCGAGAAGTCTTGTGCAGAGAAACTCATGCTATGATATCTAGGGCACCTGTTTTCATCCTATTCATTTTGTATTTTGACGAAATGCCATATCTTGATTAATTTATTCTCATTTTGTATTTTAGTAAAATTTTCTATCTTGATTAATTCATTTTGAGCTTTGCTCTCAATAAAATTCCATCTTGTCTATTGTGATAATTTTTTTCAAGCACTTTTCATTGAAATAACGATTAATGGACTGATAATATTCAACTAAGAGGGGTTCTGCATATTACTCTGAAAACTTCTAAATAGAACGAGGACTTGAAACAGGACTATTATTTAGAGCTAACCAAACCTGAGGATTGGAAATATTTGAGAAAGAAGAGGCTAAATTGTAACTATTTCTTCGAGTTTTCTGTCAAAGATATCGGCTGAACAAGCAGACAAGATATTGCATCAGTGATAGAATCTTGATGAACAATGACAACCCAAACATTAAGAAGGGATCATTCTCATGACATTTTGCATTGATGCAAATGGCATTCATACAGATCTAATTAGGAGCATTTGATTCATTCTGATCATGGCATCCTAATTATTTAGCATAAGCATAGGTTCATGAAATCGATTTTACAGGTCATGTCCCCAGAAGATGGTGTAGCAAGACCGGTGAATCCACAAATCTCATCTTCTTGAAGTAATAGTGGAGAAAATTGAAGTTGTAGATCTTATCTCCTTGAATTTGCAATGGAGTAGATCGAAGATGACAAATCTTATCTCCCTGAAGTTGCAATGGAGCAGATTGAAGCAACCAGTCTTATTTCCCTGAAGTCGCAGCGGAGCAAACTAAAAACAACGAATCTTATTTCCTTGACGTTGCAGTGGAACATATTAAAGCTACAAATTATGGCAGACCCTATCTTCCTGAAGTTACAGTGAAGCAGATTAAAGCCACCAGCCTGATCTCCTTGAAGTTGCAGCAGAGCAGACTGAGGATAGCAAATCTCATCTCCCTGAAGTAGCAGTGGAGAAGATTGAAGTTGTAGATCTTATCTCCTTAAAGTTACTGTGGAGCAAATCGAAGATAGCGAATCTTATTTCCCTGACGTTGCAGTGGAATAGATTAAAGTTACAAATTATGGCAAATCTTATCTTCCTGAAGTTGCATTGGAGCAGATTGAAGCCACCAGCCTTATCTCCCTGAAGTTGCAGCGGAGCAGACTGAAGATAGTGAATCTCATTTTCCTGAAGTTGCAGTGGAGCAGATTAAAGCTACAAGTTGCCGGTCTTATCTCCATGAAGTTGCAGTGGAGCAGACTGAAGATAGCAAATTTTATCTCTCTAAAGTTGCAGTAGAACAAATTAAGGCTACAGACCTTATCTTCTTGAAGTTGTAGTGGAGCATGTTGAAGCTACTTGAAGAAAAGAAGCCCCAAGAGAAGTCGAGACTCAACAGGTCCAGGCAAAATTGGCTCTTTTATAGTCTTTACTCTATTTCCATTGCACGACAATGAGCAGGAAGGGTAGCTGTAATAGGCCTATTTTGCCTGGCCCAGGCCCAAATTAGATAACCAAAATATATAAAATAAACAATATCCAAACAGTCCATTTTACAATCCAAGTCCAAACCCAATAAACCCAAACCCATTTTACAAAATCAGACCCAAACTAAACATGGCCCAATGGCCCAAAATGTTAAACATTTTTGGAGAGCAACCTAACCCTAGGGTTTCCTTGTGCGTCGCTGCCTCCACGTGCTAAGTCAGCACGCTCGTCGCCCGAAGACCACCATTCTTGGCATCTTGCACCAAAATGGTAACCTCTGCTTCGTTGACTTCCTTCCTGATACCTACGGAGCAATAGAACAAGACATAAATGGCAAGAAACAACAAAAGCAGAGATAAACCAAATAACAAGAAAAATCAAATCACTTGTGTTTTCGGCTATAAAAATCCCCAATACCCGATGTAAAATTTTTACAGACGATCAAATACAAAAAGAAAACAAAGATTTTAGAACAGATTCAAAAAGGTGCATTTTTTTTTTGCTTCATTATTAGAAATAAAATGAATAAGTAATAAAAACTGACCTGTACATCTTTCTTCCCCTCCATCGAGTGTGGCTAACATCCGAGCACCCAAGAACCTATATGGGTTCTAATGAGGGTTCAGCAAGGCAACAGGGAGGGGGTTCGTTTTTTTGTTGCGCATTATTTCCTTTTTTTTAAAAGGGGGCTCGATTTAAACCTTTTCTTTACAAAACAAAGAATGAGAGTTAGAAAGGGGAAAAATAAACCCAGTTTTTGTAGCTCCGGCCACCGCCTATAGCGGAGCTACGATGGAGCTACAATA
This sequence comes from Gossypium hirsutum, assembly GCF_007990345.1. Lineage (NCBI taxonomy): Eukaryota > Viridiplantae > Streptophyta > Magnoliopsida > Malvales > Malvaceae > Gossypium > Gossypium hirsutum. The sequence goes on along the minus strand of NC_053429.1, from coordinate 117,501,207 downwards.
GAAGCTCGCCAGAGATCTGCTCGGAGCTAGAGGGTGGCTAAGGGAAAGATCAGGGAAAAAAAAACAAAGGCTGTTGGGTTTTTTTTTATTTTCTCGGTTTTCAAATTTTTTTGTGATATTTTTCGCTTATATACAGATGGAATACGATGTCGTTTTAGGCCCGGTATTCAAGCGCCGAAACTGCGTTGTTTTGGATAGATCCGACCCAACCCGACCCATGACCGCCTAAGATCCGCGTGTTTTTGGACTAAGGGTCTATTTGCGCCCTTAATCCTTCTGATTTTGAGGATGGTTTCAATGGGGTTCCTTCGTTTGTTTTCATTTTCAACCAAAAATTTTACTTCAGTTTCGATTTGGTCTTTTTGAGTGGTGCGTTTCGAAAGGGCAGGGAATTTTCCCATTTTGGTCCCTCCTAGTTATTTGCCCTTCAATATGGTCCTTTATTGTATTTTATTCTAATTTATGCCATTAAATTCCCTTCAAGTTTCAATCTAGCCCCCTTTTATGTTTATTCATTTATATTTATTATAACTTAGGCTTCAAAGTTTATTTTAATTTCAATTTAATTCTTTATTCGCTTAATTTCAAGCTTTTATTTTTTACATATTGTTGTATCTTATTTTATTTATTTATTTATTTCTATATTTATTTATATATCTAGTTTTTTTTTGCTCTTCTTTTATTTAGAATTTATGTGATTATTTATTCCTTTATTTGCATATTTTATTATTATTATGGGTGTTGTTGTTGGTTATTATTATTATCGTTCTCATAATCATTATTATTATTCATGCATATGAATATTTAATTTATTAATATCAATGCTATATATTATATTGTATTATGCATATTACGCTATCATTACTCCAAATGTACGTCTCATTATCATCATTAGCTAAGTGTGACTCCCTTTTTACGTTTTACCCGTTTTTATGCCATAATCAAATAAATTAAACATGTTATTTTAAACATTACATTAATCTTTACCCGATACATAAAACTTCGTTTTTTAAATAAGCAATCTTTCTTATTTTGAAATTTGAAAAGTCGTTCCCTAACTTACGGGGTTTCGATTTTCTTGATAAATCCAAATAAACGAACGTTTCTTTAATTATTTTTTTAATCTCGGAAATTAAGAGAAGGTCGTGTCCTAACTCACGGTATATGATATTTCTTCTAAAACCGAGATAGTCAAACATCTTTTAAAATAATTTTTTTTGCCTTTATTCGCGTATCGGGAATTTAAGACATTGTGTCTTAACTTACGGGACGTAATTTATTTTCTCGATTAACGTGAAATATGTCCTTTTCTCGAAAAATTTTCAACTAAATAATATATTAACAAAGGATTGTATTTTTTAAAAATCTTTTTAAATTCTCAATTCTCGACACTAACACATTAATTAATCAACTAGGTATCAATTTTGGGCGTTACGAGGGTGCTAATACTTCCTCGTACGTAACCGACTCCTGAACCCATTTTTCTGAATTTCGTAGACCAAAATCATCGTTTTAATAAATTAAAATTCTTATTAAAATGATTAAATTACGAGGTGATCTGATTACACCTCATAAAAAATGATTGGTGGCGACTTCCATGTTCGTTTTCATTTTCAAAATCAAAGTCGAGTCTTTTTAAAAAAATAGTTTCGACTCTTTTAATATAATATATTTAATTTTTATATAATATAAAATACATAATGGTATATAAAAAGGAAAATTAAATTATAAACTTAAATATTTTTAATAGATTCAAGTTTTAAATATTGAAGCTTTAGCTCGATTCATTTAAAGTCTAAATTTTTACTTCACTCCATTTTAAATCCTTTCAAATGTCAACGGAACCTTTAAATTTGGATGAATATATATAGGGATAAATATCAAATTTATATATGAACTTTGGTTTAATATGCAATATGATGCATGAAATTTGATTTGGAACAATTATATACATGAAACTTGAATTATAGTTCATATGTATACATGAAAATTTAATTTTGATTCAATTATACACATTCAAAAAATTGAATACATATATTTAATTTCATAATTGTCTAATATATTTATTTGTGTAATATCAATATAAAATGGTGCTAATTTGATAATATTGTCAATAATTTGTGAAAACTGAATTAAATAAAATTTTATGTATAAAATTATACAAAATCAAAGTTTGCGTATGATATTACACTTTGAATTAAAAATCATGTATAATTTTCATATTTTTTTCTACTATAAAAAATTATCGAAGTGTTATATTGAGATATTCCCTTTTTATATATTATATTTGACTTATATGGAGTAGTGGTTCAAATTGTTATCAAAGACCAATTTCGCATGAGTTCGAATATGTTACCTCTACTCCATATCCAATATTGTATAAGAAAAAACCATTGTTGGGCCCAGAAATTTCTTAGAAAGGCAAATATTAGGGCCCAAGTTAGGAACAACCAATCAGTTAGTTTATCCCCAACATTATCCCCATTCTGTTTCCTCTGCAACCTCTTCTCACTCTTTCAAGGCTACGTCTTTCTTCTCTTCTTTGAGCCTTAATTTCATGACCAGAAAATGAATTTAACCCATACTAAAATCCAACCATTTCCTCACTCTCCTCCTCTCACTCATCCTACGTTTCTCTTTTCAAGCAGAAGTCTTCTTCCATTCCCAAGAAATTTGAAACCTGCCCACGTTAGTCCTTCGTTTCTGTATAAAAAGCATACTCTTTTACTTTATGGTTGTTTCGGAGTTAGCAGGAGTAGAACCAGGAGCTCCGTAAGTGAAGTTAAAGCGGAGCAAAAACAGAAGCCACTGCTTGTGAAAAGGGCATATCCGTTTGATGAAATTGAGCCCAAATGGCAGCGTTATTGGGAACAAAATCGAACCTTTCGTACACCTAATGATGTTGACACTTCTAAACCTAAGTTTTATGTGCTTGACATGTTCCCTTATCCCAGGTCCATTTCTCTATTTTTAATGGTTGTATTTTCATTGCTTGGAGTTCCACTGATAAATATGTAGGAACTGGATAGTTCAGGGAGTTGCATTCCCCTTGAGGCCTGAGGGGTCTTTTTTTTTTCTTCTTCTTTTTAGTGAGTTCTTTTGAATGAAGGTTTGTGTTAAATGTTTGCAGTGGAGCTGGATTGCATGTTGGGCACCCACTGGGATATACGGCCACAGACATTCTTGCTAGGTTCAAACGAATGCAAGGTTACAATGTGTTGCATCCAATGGGATGGGATGCTTTTGGATTGCCTGCTGAGCAATATGCAATTGAGGTTTGTGTTGAAATCGTTGATTAGGTAATTCTCATTATTGTGCAATGCCATGATTCTGTTTTTAATTTATTAATTGCTTTCATAATGTGGTTGGCAGACTGGAACTCACCCAAAGCTCACAACATTGAGGAACATTAATCGCTTCCGCTCCCAGGTTATTACTTTTTGTTATGCTTGGAGATCAAATTTATGTGAAATGTATATGATGAATTGTTGATAGTAGAGATTTTAGAAGTTACATCTTACTGTCTTGCATGTTTCTCATTTTTATTACCAATCAATTATATATAGAGACAGTATTTGATTCTGTGTTTATTTTGAGAAAAAGAATGAAATATATGGTCAAAGTCTTCCACTTTCAAAGAGGCAAAGACTTGTAAATGTAACCCATTTAGTTGGTCATTATGAGAAAGCTTCTTTCTCAGAAGCTTTTATTGTTTTCTTTATGTATAGCTTCTTAAGTCTGCCAATTTCTGGTCATCTTGGCAGTTGGTTTGATAGCTCTGCTCATCTTTGTGATTAGCTTGAATAGCCTCTTACCCGATCATTTACTTGCAGCTTAAATCATTGGGTTTCTCATATGACTGGGAGCGTGAAATATCCACCATAGAACCTCAGTACTATAAATGGACCCAATGGATCTTTCTTCAATTGTTAAAGAGAGGATTGGCCTACCAGGTCTGGCTTATGACTAGTTTCAAGTTCATTATTCCTATTATTATTTTAGTACATCCCCAATCAATACTCAATCTGATGGTTGATCTAAATCTAAGCTCAGGCTGAAGTACCGGTTAATTGGTGTCCAGCTCTTGGCACTGTTCTTGCAAATGAGGAGGTCGTGGATGGTGTCAGTGAGCGTGGGGGTCATCCTGTTATCAGAAAGGTATGTTAGTTTCATTATTTCTGCTCTGTGTCTCTAGTTTTCTAAGTTTAGAGACTTCTCTTATTCCCAGGTTTTTGTGAATGTTTAATATTTTACAGTGTCATTGTTTATTACCAAGCAGCCAATGCGGCAATGGATGCTGAAGATTACTGCTTATGCCGATCGTCTTCTTGAAGATTTAGATGAACTTGACTGGCCTGAAAGTATCAAAGAAATGCAAAAGAACTGGATTGGGAGGTCAGAGGGTGCTGAAGTTGAATTTTGTGTTCTTGACAGTGATGGAAGGGAAACAGACATGAAAATTACAATCTATACTACCAGGCCTGATACCATATTTGGTGCAACGTATTTCCCTGCCCCCTGTTCTTAGGTGTCTTTATTTCAATATAATAGTTGAAGAATTTTATTCTCACCGGTTATTTGTATGCAGGTACTTAGTCGTGGCACCGGAGTATACCCTTTTGTCATCAATAGTATCTACAGAGCAAAGGGAAAGTGTATGTTACTGTTTCCTTTCTAACCTACCATTTTCTTTTAGTAACATCAGTAACTTGAGGACAATGAATCTTACAATTCAGGTGGAGGAATATCAAGACATTGCCTCTAGAAAGAGTGATCTTGAAAGGACTGAACTTCAGAAGGAGAAAACAGGAGTCTTCAGTGGTTGCTGTGCCAAAAATCCAACAAGTGGGGAACCAATTCCAGTATGGGTTGCAGATTATGTGTTGGGGAGGTGTGTTTTACTTGATTCTCCATTTGTATTTGTTATGGATTGGTGATGCTTTTATGCTGCCCATTTGTCTGGTTTCTCTAGAATAAAATCTGATATGGACAATTTTTACCAATTCACAAGAAAAAAACAAAATTTTATTTGTGCAGTTACGGAACTGGAGCAATTATGGCTGTCCCTGCACATGATGCTTGTGACCATCAGTTTGCCTCAAAGTTTAATATTCCAATCAAATGGGTTGTGACACCCAATAATGGAAGTTGTTTTGAATCTGGGAAGGCTTATTCAGGAGAAGGTATCATTGTTAATTCTTCAAATTTGAAGGTGGGCCTTGACATCAATGGCTTGTCAAGCAAAGAAGCAGCTTACAGAGTTATTGAGTGGGCAGAGAAAGTTGGGAAGGGGAAGAAAAAGGTTACTTTACTTGGTTACCTGAAACATTTTGTCAGTGAAATGGGATGGATATGACCATAATCATGTATATTTCTGTCATTGTTTGCTTAAGCAGTTGTTTTATCTATTAGGTGAACTACAAGTTGAGGGACTGGCTTTTTGCTCGGCAACGATATTGGGGGGAACCTATCCCAGTCATCTTCTTAGAAGATAGTGGTGAGAGCCTTCCAGTTCTTGAATCTGAACTGCCCCTTACCCTTCCTGAATTGGATGATTTTACTCCAAGTGGAACAGGGGAACCACCACTGTCCAAAGCTGTGTCTTGGGTACAATCTTAGCCCTTGGTTCTTTTATTATTTCATTCACCTATCCTCGTACTTATGCTAATGATATGGTTAATCATGGATTAATTTTGATCCCTTAATCTATCTCAGGTCAAAACTATAGATCCTTCATCTGGGAAACCTGCCACGAGAGAAACAAACACGATGCCGCAATGGGCTGGCTCTTGCTGGTAAAGCACCAGTAATTACCTTCCGTAGTTTAATTCTATCAGTAAACATCTCTTCAGTAGTTGCTTCTTCTACCCTTTTTTCTTTCTTCTTAGAAATGCCTTGGATGCTTCATAAGGAAGATGTAAGATAATGAAATAGGGATATCTTCTTTAAGATAAAGGTCATCTAAAAAATTGTGGAATATGAAACTGAAAGTTGGGAATCTCTATTGATATTATAAGAGAATGCTTGCTGGTTCATGTTGGCTTGATGGAAAAATCAATGTAGTCTTTTATTGTTATTTTGGTAGAATGTTGTTGTCTCATACTTTTCCATCTTTGTTCAGGTACTATTTGAGATTTATGGACCCCAAAAACTCCAATGAATTAGTTGATAAGGCAAAAGAAAAGTAAGGGCATCTTTTCATCGTTTGACATGAATTCTCTAAGTTTTCTCTCTATAACAAAATTTATTTTTGTCGTCAGGTTTTCATGAAGAACCTAAGAAAGCTTTTCTGTGCATTTTATTGCCTTGTTTCTTTGCTTTCCTTAATTATATCTCTACATCTAGGTATTGGAGCCCAGTTGATGTCTATGTTGGTGGTGCTGAGCATGCTGTTCTCCATTTACTTTATTCAAGGTTCTGGCACAAGGTAAGTCTGGATTCTATTGTTTATGAAAATACGCACGAATGGTTTCCAAAGTGATGGCCAAGGGCCACTTCACATGTAGAACTGTTTATAGAACATGATTGAACATTCTTTTTGTTTTATTTTCTATTGAATGATGCTACCTTGGATGAAAAACAAGTCTTCCTTCTAAAATATTTTACACAGGATTGCTACTAAAGTATTTATGTTTTGGGCTAATATAGGACCAAATTTAACATATTTAGAGCCTCAACATAAAAGATCAGTTGTCTTTCTGCTACTATTCTCATATTCAACCAGGGTAATGCTGTTCTTATGACTGGAAAGTTCTGTAGAGATACAGAGGGACATGCAGTCCTAACTTGATTGTGTGCTGCCTAAGAGCGAGAACAAACTGTTTGGTTTTCTTTTTGGAAATCAAAACTGTCTAATTTTATTTCTACACATTGCTGATACGGCTTTCTGATTCTATATTTCAGGTTCTATATGACATTGGTGTTGTATCAACCAAAGAGCCTTTCAAATGTGTCATAAACCAGGGGATTATTCTTGGGGAAGTAAGCAAACTTTCTTGTACATAGTAAAGTGATAATACAATCGAAGCTTTTCTTATGCTTGGAGTGGCAGGTTCAATATACGGCTTGCAAAGACACAGATGGAAACTATATATCTGCAGACTCTGCTGATGACTTAGGTGAATACCTTCAAGAAAACATTTCAGAGGAAAGAGTAAGTTTTTCAACATGTTTTGATATGGTTCCGTTTCCTTTGTTGTTCACTTGCTGTACTGAATATGAGCCTATAAATTCTGGCAGTCATCTTGTTATATTCTGTGATTCCCTTTGTAGGTTGTGAAGTCTGGGGAGTTTTTTGTGTTGAAAGACAGCCCAAACATTCGTTTGATTGCACGTGCTCATAAAATGAGTAAAAGTAGGGGAAATGTTGTCAATCCTGATGATGTCGTTTCTGAATATGGTGCAGATTCTCTTCGATTATATGAAATGTTCATGGGACCATTTCGGTAATATTTGGTTGGATTTATTTTAGTATTTTTTCATCATTTATAATGAGGGAACCCAACAAAGATGCCTATTGCATTTTGCTTGTAGAGACTCAAAAACATGGAATACTAGTGGCATTGAAGGGGTCCATCGATTTTTGGGACGAACTTGGAGGCTGATTGTTGGCTCACCCTTACATCATGGTGCATTCAAGGATGGAACATTGGTTACTGATGAGGAACCTACTATGGAACAGCTTCGCACACTCCATAAATGCATAGCTAAGGTCATGTTCTACACTCTTTTGAAGGCAATGTTGCATTATCTGCAAAGAAGTATACACTTCCTACAGGATTATAGTCTTTATAGATGGTTTATAATGACCAATTTACTATGCCTTTATGTTAAATAACCCAGGAATTCTCCAGATCAGATAATATTTTACCAGTGTGATCCAGAAGGAATTTCATCAATTTAGCCATTTATGAGTGCACAACTAACAAGAATATTGAAACCTAAGATCCTTGGTAGCTTTCTGAGAGAAGATTAAATTTTTAATCAGGTGACAGAGGAAATCGAAGGGACAAGGTTCAACACTGGAATTTCTGCAATGATGGAGTTCATTAATGCAGCATATAAGGTTTTATTTATTGAGAAAATGAAGCTCGACCCTTTTTTTGGTCTTTTTCTCTTTTGCTATATACAGGCAGATCCTTATACTGTTTTGGTACACATAGAATAAATAACATGAATACTTTCCTCTTCTTGATGTTTTTTATATGTATTTTTTTAAGGAATAGTACTTCCTTGGCTTTTAATTACCTTGTGATGTTGTGGGGGTAGTTGGTGTTAAAAGTACAGTGTGCATATCAGGTCTGAAGCAAAGTTGAATATGCTTGTGATCTACCTACATAAGTTGTTTATCTGCTAATCTGCAAAGGCCCACTCTTATGCACCATTCTTGGGAAGATTTTATTTTGGGGCAATTGCCTTCAGTCTTTTTTAACATTTTCTTTAGTTAGGTCCTGTTAAATCACTTTTCGTGTGATGTCTACGAGAATGCCACCTCCATATTCTTCAGTTTTCTGTTTGATGCTTTTGTTTGTGTATTTGTGATCTGATTTCTTCTTTCAATCATGCCATCAGTGGGATAAGCAGCCAAAAGCAATTATTGAAGCATTTGTCTTGTTGCTTTCACCTTATGTACCTCACATGGCTGAGGAGATTTGGTCTCGCCTTGGTCATCCAGATTCAATAGCATACGAGGCCTTCCCTAAGGTATGATTTCTGTTCAAATTTATATTTACATAATTTTACTACTCGTATTTGTAGAATCACCTGCTACAGGCCTCAAATCTTATTCATACTCCGATGACAGGCTGATCCTGCATACTTGAAGGAATCAACCGTCGTACTACCTGTCCAGATAAATGGCAAGACTAGAGGTACAATTCAGGTCGAAAAAGGATGTTCAGAGGAGGATGCATTTACATTAGCTTCACAAGACGAGAAACTCTCAAAATATCTCAATGGGAAACCGATCAAAAAGAGAATCTTTGTTCCTGGAAAGATCTTAAACGTTATATTGGATCGTCAAAACGTCAAGGCAGGAAGCATCCAATAATTTTCGTGTACCAGCATTTATATTTGTGCCCCACATTTTTAAATGCAGAGATCCCAAACAGTTTTGAGTACAGCATCCTTGCATCCACGTTGCAAATGCAAACTAGTGCATATATTAAAGAGTACAGGTTCTAACATTTCAAGTTTTAAATCATACAAACAGATTTGACAAGCTTTGAACATTAAAACAGCTGTTTTTTTTTCCTTTTTTTCTTTTTACAGGAACAGGACAGCTCCCTACAGGATTGGTCTTTGGATCTTTGGCTTTAGGGTTTAGACATCCGTTAAATTGGAATTACATGTTTATATATAGATAGATGATACTTGTTGTAACATTTTAAAGCCAAATATAAATATCTCATGATCTTGGTGTGCAAAATTGCAAAATCCGAAGATTCCTTTGTCTCTGAATCTGTAACTTAAAGATTTTAATTTTATCCGTCACCCAAAACCCAACAACTTGATGGCATTGGTTCATGTTATACATTAACTTACCTTTGAAGGAAAAATGGGCTAACAACCATGAGCCCAACCTATTTTAATGGCGGTGGCCGGTGGCGTCGGTAAGTGGGAAAATGAAATTAATAAACCAACCCAAAACGACAATTTCGGAGTTGACGTGGGCGAGACAATAGATTGGAATAATCCCGACCCAACGCAACCTAATAACCTACGCACGCAGTATTTCTTAATTTTTTAATTTTAAAATGCTCTGTCTGTGTTTCTCTCTAGCTGTAGCTATGGGTATAAAAACCCTTCATTGTGAACACGTTTATCTTCTCTTTCCTGACCTTGTTTTCTTGAAACTTGTTGATTGATGATTGGATTATTTATGCTAATTAATGATATAATTTATGAAGATGCTGATAAAAGGCTTGATCTTGAGTAGGCAGTGATCGGTTGCCGCCGGAAGAAGCATGACGAAGAAAGCTGCCGCCGTCGCTCCGGTACTAGTGCGCCATGTTATCTGGTTAGGCTGGAAACTCGTGGTCTTCCTATCCTTCGCTCTTTGCTTCATCGCTCTCCTCCGCCTCCATTTCTCCCCCGACATCTCTTCTCCTACTAACTCTCTCTCTCGTACCCGTTGGAGATCTCGTATTCCTCGCTACAACTTCGATGGTCCCCCTAAGATCGCTTTTCTCTTCCTGGCCCGCCTCAACCTCCCTCTCGATTTTCTCTGGGGTAGCTTTTTCGAGGTTCGTTTCCCTCTTTTACTCCTCCCTCCCCCCCCCGAAAAACCCCCTGCCTTTTTCATACTTCAGCTAATTTTGATGTGGAACTTCCTTACAGAACGCTGACGCAGCCAATTTCTCCATTTATATACACTCCGCCCCTGGCTTCATCTTCGACGAGACGACTTCTCGATCGCATTTCTTTTATAACCGGCAATTGACTGATAGCATTCAGGTGATTACTCGTTAAAAGATTTAAACTTTAAAAAAAAAAGCTCAATAAAAAATGATATGGGTGACCTTATATTTTTTGTTGCAGGTAGCATGGGGAGAATCAAGTATGATAGAAGCTGAAAGATTGTTACTTGCAACTGCTCTACAGGATCCTGCGAATCAAAGATTTGTTCTTCTCTCTGACAGGTCTGGACTTTTTAACTAATTACCTTGATGGGTATTTTTGTTTATATTATAATTAATTAAATGAAGGGCTTTTTTTTTTAATAGCAAGTTGTTTTATCTTTGTGCAGTTGTGTTCCTCTATACAACTTCAGCTATATCTATAGATATCTTATGGCTTCTTCTAGGAGTTTCGTGGACAGGTAGATGGCGGGCCTTTTTCATTCTTGAGGTGCCAAGCATTGATTCATTGATTTTCCTTTGTATTTTGTACATCTGGGGAAAGAAAGTTGTATTAGTTTTAAACAAGTCCTTGTTTTGATTTGAAGAAATGAAAATCTTGTTTTGCAGCTTTCTTGATTTGAAGGATGGGCGTTACCACCCAAAAATGGCTCCGGTAATACCAAGGGACAAGTGGCGAAAAGGATCTCAGGTTATTTATTCGGAATGTTGATGAATTGACTGCAGATCTCGAATTCATAGAACTTCATAATAGCTTTAACAAGAACATCCTAATACACAGTCTAATTCCTTAGCCGAACCAAACTGGCTTTAATGTTGATAATTGCTGTTGTATAAAGTGTCCTTTGTTTCCCGTCCTGACTGCAAATCCAACTGATTTCAGTAGCCAAATGGATGGATTGTTCATGTTTCAGTCATAATTATGTGCATTTCTACGGGCTTCAGTGCACAATCGAATTTAAATTGCCTTGGATTTGCAGTGGATATCTTTGGTAAGGAGCCATGCTGAAGTCGTCGTAGATGATGAGGTTGTTCTTCCAGTTTTTAAGAAATTCTGCAAGGTATGCAATTTATTATATCATGTGTTTACTTTCAATTTGATATCTCTTTTTGTTATTGTGAAATATTTGTGACCTCGAATTTTGTCTTCATAGAGCTCTTTTCTTTCTTTAGCTTCCTGCTTTACTGCATAAATGTTACGATAGTATTCTGGTCTTCTTTTGGTGTAATCCTAAACTCTTTTTGGTGATATCCTCTTTTGATTTGATTTACTGAAGTAAAAAGTATGCTCTGAAATGTTTATCAATTATGCTAAGTCTAGTGTAAATTGAAAACTATATTCTAAACTAGTCAATGGGACAACTGTTTGATGCCATGCACGACTCCCCAACGATATTTGTTAGGTTCTGTTAGCACATGCTGGATCATATGGAACTGCAATCTGAAATTTAAATTTTCTTCTTGGTTTGCAGCGACGCCCTGCTGTGGACACCAGTAAAGGAAAGCTGAATCTTGTAAGCGAGTTCAATCCCCAAATGAATGCAATTAGGCCGACTGATTGGGGTATTGTGATCAAGAATATGTTTCCCTTTTTATGTGATTGATGACTTCTTTTTGATTGGGCAGAAACTTCAAAAGCAACACAATTGTATCCCAGATGAACATTATGTGCCAACGTTGATTGCTGTAAGTAAAGAATCAATATAAATTGGTCTCTTTGGTTGTATATATAGCTTTCTGATTTTGTTACATTCGGAATCACATTTTCTAATTGTTCCAACTGTTTTCTTTTTCTTTCTTGTCAGATGAGTGAGCTCGAAGGTGACATAGAACGAAGAACACTGACCTATACACTGTGGAATCAATCTGCTACAAAAATGGATAACAAAGCTTGGCATCCTGTAACATTCAACTATGCAGATGCAAGCCCTAAACGACTCAAAGAAATAAAGGTTTGTCATTTTGCCTCATTTCTACTGCTTGTTGGACAACTTATTTTTTGCATTGGCCTGATATCTTTCTTCAAATGAATTCCACTACTTTGGCCAAAGAAACTTTTAACAGTCAAGTTTTGCTTAGTGCTGTAATGAACATATTTTTGACCGTGTTTTGCTTGTTTGACCAGGATATCAACCATGTACACTACGAGAGCGAAGCCCGGACGGAGTGGTGTCAAACTAACTCTACATTTGTTCCCTGCTTTTTATTTGCAAGGAAGTTTTCGCGAGGAGCTGCCATGCGCCTCTTGAGCGAGGGGGTGGTTGGCCCCTTTGACGCCTCCTCGTTATTAGGCAATTCTTAGTGACTGCCAATCGTAATTTCTCGCACCACCTAACTCTCAGCTCATCCGCTTGTAAGAACAATTAGGGTGGCAAGCAGAATGCCTGCTAAAAGTTTTGCTGATGTACAACACTACCGTATACGCAGAGTAGCTTTTAGTTTCAAAACAGAATTTCGAGAGGCATATAAAAGAGTTGGAAGATCAAACATAGTACAGGAATTGGGTACCACCATTGCTATTGGTGTCCCTAATTAAATGACGGGGAAAGTCTGATTGATCGTATATGTTTACTGGCTAGGAAAAGCTCGACATTTTTATTACATTCTGTATCATTATTTTAGTGTAATAACTACATAATTACAATAATTATTTAGTCATTTCAATGATCATTTGGCCTATCTAAATAACTTATATCGGCGAAGGTTAATTTATTTATTTTTACCCCTTTATCCACCTAAACAATGAACCATAACACTCAACACAAAGACCCAAAATTTGCAGTCAGAAACCTAAACCTTCAACCACATCAAATATGAAATCAAAACCATGAATGTAATGCTTGTAATGTTCCCTTTTTCATACTCAAAAGTCAACATCTTATTGGACCTCTTATAAAAACCATCCATCCAAGAACATATCATGAACTTCTTTCATCTTGAAGTTCACACCCGCTTCACTCATTTCCCACCACAGAATTAACAGTGTTGCAACTATTTCTTCATGTTTTGGATGAGAAGTTTGACCGGAGAAAAATGTGGTAACTCTGCCGTGCAGGTCAATAATACTCCATCCCGGGAGTTTTCTCAAGCCTAGGGACCTCATTTGGGTCCATGCTTCCCCCATGCGATTCCATCTACTCATAGAAGCATAACAGTGTGCTATCTGGACATAGTTTCCGGCACTATTAGGCTTCAACATGATGACATCGTGGGCAATAATGCTGCCCAGTTCCAGGTTACCGTTTGCTCGACAGGTATCAAGAAGCATGCTTAAAACATCAGCAGCAGGCTCTAGGAAGTTACCCTTGTAGAAGTTATAAGCTTCCTCCACCCTTCCAGCTCGACAAAGGAGATCTACAATGCAAGCATGGTGCTCAACTCCTGGTTGAACACCAAAATCTCTAGACATTGACTCAAATATGCTCAGACCCTGGTCAACAAGCCCATTGTGACTGCAGGCAGAGAGAATTGAAAGGAAAATCACCTTATTTGGTTTCATTCCAGAGTGCAGAAGCTCAAAATACATGCTTAAAGCTGTCTCCCCTTTGCCATGACTACCATATCCAGCAATAATTGTACTCCATGAGATTAAGTCCCATTGCAACATCTCCCTAAAACACTTAACAGCTGAGTCTAAATCACCACATTTACAATACATGTCCACCAGAGCTGTATCCACCAAGATGCATGGCCTAAGACAACTTCTAATTACAAAGTTGTGGAACCACTTCCCCTGATGGAGAGCACCAGTAGATGCAGACATTTGAAGCAGGGTGACAACAGTTATTGAATCAGGTTTTTGAAGGGTTGACCTCATTTTACTGAAGAAGAAGAAGGCCTTAGATAAATAGTCATTTTGGGCACATCCGGCAATAATTGCATTCCAAGAGACCGAATCCTTTCTATCCATCCTCTCAAAAACTGCACAACTTTGCTCCAAATGACCACACTTGGCATACATGGTAAGAAGAGAGTTTTGGGCTGGAATATCTATTGTCAATCCTTGCCTTAAAAGGTAAGCATGGATGGAAGTTCCTAAATTAAAAGCTCCCAGGTGTGCACAAGCAGCAAGAGCACTAGTTATGGTGGCAGTGGATGGAACTACTCTTGACTTTAACATATCATAGAAAACTGCCAGGGCCTTGTCTGCACAAGTATTTTGCACTAGCCCAGAGATCATTGCTGTCCATAAAACCACATCTTTTTCAGGTACCTCTTCAAAAATCTGATATGCAGCATTACCATTCCCACAGCTTAAATACATAACTATAAGTGCTGTTTGAACATGCGCATCTGAATGTAACCCATCTCTTAAAATTTGTCCATGCACCATCCTTCCTATATCGAGCTTACTCTGTGCTGCCACAGCAGTAAGCAAAGAACCAAAAGTTTGCTGATCAGGGTCCATACTTTCTACCTTCATTCTATATAAAAGTTGCAAAATTCCTTCAACATTCCCCAACTGAGCATAACCTGAAATCAAAGAATTCCATGAAATTTTATCTCTCTGGTCCATAAATTCAAACAAACCTCTTGCTTCCCTAATACTCCCACATTTGATATATGCATTTAATAACGAATTCCCCAAAGTTGTAGCCGATTCAAAGCCATATAAAACCGCACAGCCATGTAAAGCTTGTACGTAGGCAAAGTTCAATGCTCCAGAGAGTAAGCTTAAGAAAGTAACCGGACTAGGCTCAACCCCATTGCATCGCATTTCATTATACATAGAAAAAGCATGGTCCAGATCGCCAGCACGACAATAGCAGCCAATAATGGCAGTCCAGGGAACAACATCTCTGTTGGGCGTTTTATCGAAAACCTTGCGAGCATTCGTGGTGCGATCGAATTTCGCATAAAAATTAATCAAAGAAGATGCGGTGTAAGAATCTGAAGAAAACCCATGATGCACAATGTGTTGGTGGATGGAAAGGCCGAGGGAAAAGAGGTTTAGAGAGGTGCAGGCTTTGAGGAGGCTGGGGAATGTGTAGGAATCAGGCGGTGTGTTGGATTTGAGCATGGAAATGTAGGTGAAGAGGACTTCATCGTAGGACCCTTGCGAGGAGAGACGGTTAATGATGGAATTAAATGATTTGGTGGTGCTGCTAGGAGTTGTAGTGGATATAATTTTGTTCATCACTCATCTTACACCTCTAGATAGGCACGTAAATCTTGAAACCTTGGAAGGTTTTACAAAGATTAACTTTTTAGCTTTGCATTTCTAGTTCTTATTTGTAGCAGTTTTAATTGCAATTAAGTTGTAGCGATATGCTTCTAAATTTAATATTTCCTACTTTTAACTTTAAATTTTTTATTTTCAATTTGTTATATGAATTTCACACATTTTTCTTAATTCAGTATTTAAATTTTTTCTTTTATCTAATTTGGTATTTGAATTTATTAAATCTTGTACAAATTACTCTAATATACTAGTAGTGTTAGCTTTTTGAGGTAACAAAAATCATCGATATATGACCAATATATGATAAATGACATTTTTTTTTGTATTTTATATATTTAATTATAATTTTACTTTTAATATTATTGTTTTAATTTAATATAATGAATTTATTTTGTTTTAGATTTTTCAATTTTTTCAATATCCAATCTTTAAGCATAACAAAGTATGATTTTTTAACACAAATTTCCTGTGAAGATAAATAATGCTTTATTAACAATTAATAAGTAAAATTTAAGCACATTGTTAAGCAAAACAGAGAAAACTCCAAATAAATAAGTCATTCATACCATTAAATTTCATGCCTTCTGTCTCGTGTTGGTCATTCATTAATTATTTCTATCCTCACATAAAAAACTAAGAGTTAGTATTTTGATGTAATTTGTACAATATTTGACAAATTTAAATACTAAATTGGACAAAAAAAAATTGAGATATTAAAATAAAGTGTCAAGCTCAAGTACTAAATTGAAAAAAAGAAAAAAGCTAAGGTATCAAATTAAAAAATTTATCAGATTCAGGAACCAAATATTATATTAATAATTTTCCAATGGAACAGTAAGAATTAAATATAAGATCAAATCATTACATTTTATTAGCATTAATTTTGATGGAATAAACAAGTTCCATGGATTATAAGATAGATCAGTATCTTTTCACCTTTTCTTTCTCCTCACGTACGAGAATAACAGACCGAGGATTGTGTTTGCCTACAACTCTTTTAATAAACAACGCACTGAAGATCTAAGGATTAAGCCCCTCTACTTCATAAGCTTTGTTTCATTTTTTCTTGGGATATTCCCTTGCTCCAAAGATGGTTGATCCAACTCTGACATTCGTACTGCCCATTTCAATCTGCAAAAAAGAACAACACAATCCATTACATAAACACGTCCTCCTAAGCATTAAAACTATTGAAAGCTACTGCTATGGGGTTTGCCTTCTTCCATGTTTCCGCTCTTCTTTATTCTTAGATACTCTTGTCCATATCCCGACATGAGTATAAAGATATGACCTCAAAGAACTCTTAAAATACATGAGAAACTTATGAAAAATTGAGCATACTCATATTTGAGACACATCCAAGTCTGAGTAAACATAGCATGGCTTTGTGCATAAGATGCGACAAGGGGCACCAACATTGTACGATACTTTAGCGGTAAATTGTAGACACAGCCAAAATTACTAAGTGGTAATATGCAAATGGTTCTTACAGCTAGCTCAAAATCACTAGACATTCCCATTGATAGTTCACATTGTTCTTCAGGTATTCCAAGAACCTTGCAGACCTCACTTCTGCAATTTGCTAATGTCTGGCAATTTCAATAAATAAAAAATAATTGTAAGATAAATTAAAAAAAATTGAAACAAAGTAAAGATAAACCAAGATAAAAAGTTCATCCACCTTGAAATTCTCTGGTGTTGATGTATAATCAGGCATCCCTATTGTCATCAGTCCACAAAATTGAAGGTTCGGACAATTCAGACTAACATGTTTTACAAGTTCCACACAACCTGAAGGCTCTACACCAGATTTTGCTGCAATAACATGATGCAGGGCGAAACTATCAACACGACTTCCAAGCGACTGATGAAAGCTTCAATATACGAACTATAGGATAGCAGCACATTTGTTGGCAAATATAGTTGACCTAATCTCACAGCATATTTAGCCCCAGTGAACTGGGTTTTTCTATTTTCAATTTCCACATTGATTTAACATATTATGGAACTGGGGAGATAAAGAAACCAGATCAATCTTATCTAATAAGTTTGAACAAGCAAGCCTTAAAACAACTCAACTAAAATATATATATATATATTTGGTGGAAATGCAATAAAAACAAACTTACATTCCTCGCCACTGGTATTCACCTGGACTAATACTTTTAAAGGCTTTCTTTCAAAGCTTCCAACAACATGATTAAGATGATTTGCAATCTGGTCCAAAATAAGGAAGATGCTCACTGATGAGTGATGACTAATATAATATATATATATTTGGCCACAATATGATTGCTGTTCTCGAAGCTATCAATCAATAGCCATGATATAATGATTATTGATATAAGAAAACAAAAACATGCCGGTCTTTCTCGGTAAAATCAGATTCTAAAATAGCTATAAATTAAGGTTGTATCTAATTGTGTCTGCAATTATAAAGAATACCTTATAGCAACTAATAGAAAATAAACAGAAAACTTTAGAACACCTTAATTTACCTTCTCATCATCTACAGTTTCCACCATGGCAAGGTTTGGCACACCAGCTGCACGACAATGAATAATAAGAAAAACCAACTGAAGTAAATGTTCTATTTCAAATATCCATAATAAGGAGAAGCTTAAAAGTAGTAAGAAACTAAAAATGTGAACATGATATCGAAAATACAAAGATGACCCACGAAGAAAGAAGTACTAATCTTCTAACTATACAATTACTAGAAGAAAAGTAGGGAGCAAGGCAGGAAATTTTTGTTAGGAGGCCAAAATAAAATAAAAAAATTTTGGGTTCTAGCTAAAAATTTTGTATTAAAATGATTTAAATTGAATATTTATTTTTTTGGAGGGACCAAAAATATAGTTTTTCCATCCAAGGAAGGACTAAAAGAGATCAAATTAAATTATTAATTTCAAAATGGGCTAAAAAGGGAATTATACCAACGTCCCTGAAGAAAAGGGTAGCTTTGCTTACCAATCAAAGGCTTCACTTTATTGCTCTGCAAATTCCCAATAAAATGCCACTCTATGTCATCCGGAAGCTGCAATTGTAGGCAAAACAATTTTATTACTTTGGTGCTTTACTTTTAAAATGTCAAATAGTCCTTGTATGTAAGAAAAGTTCGACAAATTCCATGCTTTTTTCTTTTCGAAGGAAATGAGAAAAGAACCTGAGGAGCTTTTTCGACAATTTCCTGGACATAGTTTTCACCGAAACAGCGATGACCAGCGTCGTACACTTGGCGAATGACGGAGACGGGTTTGGTTTTACTGACGGCGACCACATGGATCCGCTGCGATTCACGACCACACCGCTCGGCGGTCTGGTGGACTCTCTGGAGAACGGAGCGGAGAGCGGATGCAGCCAATCCGTCCATAGCCCCCGCGGAAGCTGCCATCTCTTCTTGTTGTAGATGTTGTGGGTTGTAGGCTTTGCACTCTTCCAGATTGTTCATCAGCGCTTGTGATTCGTGTTTCCCTTGATGTCCCTTTTTTCTCCCTTTCCTTCCGCTCAGTTCAGCGTCAGGATTAAGCCAAACGTTGCGTTTTAGCCTTGGGACAACCCGGTGCGTTTATTATTTTGTTTTCGGCTTTTTTACAGAAATAATACTAAAATAATAATTTATTACCCAAAGACCCATTTTTATTTACTCAAGAAAAATTGAGTTTCTCAAGGGCCGGCCGATTTGGGCCTTAGAAAACTAAATTCCTTTTTTCATATTTTGTAGTGCTTTGTTTTTCAAGGGATCATCTTTCCGGAAGATCAAGGAAGAGCACTGGTTGCCCGGTCTTGGCTCCCCTGTTTCAACACCGCTACCTACAGATGCACACAGTGATTCAACCATGTTGTTTGTAATTATAGACGAAAACATAATTTCACCCATATAAAAATGTTAGCACTTGGTTTAACTTGTTAAGCATGCAAATGTCTTTTTTTTCTAGAATGTTAGTTATGCATACTTAATTTTTCTTTTAAAGATTGAATTAGATACATGTATTATGTAGCTATATTTATATTATATGCATGTAGTCCCACATTGAATATCCATAGTAAATTACTAATATAATTCTACAGTATCTTGGTCCATGCAACCATGTTATTGTACAGCATGGAAATCTTACTTCAACTAAAAAAACTCTCTTTTTTTCCCTTAAATCGTGTGTGCCACCTACTCAGTTATCCTCCTATAAAGATCTTTCACTTTTATTTCTCTCTGTAAAACCATGGCTTCCCTTACCCTTATCTCTCTCCCTTTGCTTTTACTCCTTTTCTTAAGCTTTGCTTATTCATCACCACTACCCAACAACGCCTCGGCATCGCTACTGTACAATGTCTCCACTATTTCCACTGTGAAGCTTATGAATGTGATCGACTCTTGCTGGCGAACCATTAACTGGGCTACCAATCGAGAAGCATTGGCTGATTGTTCGGTTGGCTTCGGGAAAGCATCGATAGGTGGGAAATATGGACCGATATATCTAGTTACCACCCCTTACGATGACCCCGTCAACCCTACACCTGGCACGCTTCGTTTCGGTGTCATTCAATCGAGTCCACTTTGGATCATTTTCGCTACTGATATGGTTATCACGCTCAAAAATGAACTTATAGTCAATAGTTTCAAGACCATTGATGGAAGAGGAGCTAACGTGGAGATTGCATATGGACCCTGCATAACCATTCACGGCGTTACTGATGTTATCATACATGGGATTAGCATACATGACTGCAAGCCCGGGGTGGCTGGTTTAGTTCGGAGCTCCCCGACATATGTAGGGAAACGCGGGGGCAGTGACGGAGATGCTGTTAGCATTTTTTCTTCTTCCAACATTTGGATCGATCATTGCTATCTTGCTCGTTCCGCGGATGGTCTTATCGATGTCATTCATGCTTCGACGGATGTCACGATCTCTAATAACTATTTCGCTCAACATGATAAAGTCAACATTAAGATTTCATTTTTCTTTTTTGTTATGGCATCCGTTGCTGTCTTTTAACCTATTAATCGTACCTGATTTGCAGGTTATGCTGTTAGGCCACAGCGACGACTTCGCTGCTGATGAAGTTATGAAAGTTACGTTAGTTTTCAACCGGTTTGGAGAGGGACTTATAGAGAGGATGCCAAGGTAAGTTTCTAACCATATATTATGCTCATTTTATCTGATTTATACGTGTAAATCGATGGCCGTGACAGGGTCCGGATAGGCTACGCTCATGTTGCCAACAACCGATATGATGAATGGAAGATGTATGCCATTGGCGGCAGCGCTAATCCAACCATTTTCAGCGAAGGAAACTACTTCATAGCTCCCGATGATCCAGGGTCCAAAGAGGTTACCAAGAGAGAAACAAATAATTGGGAAACTTGGAGATGGCAGAGTTCAAAAGATGTGTTTATAAATGGTGCTTATTTCGTTCCATCGGGCCATGGAAGTTCCGATCCTCTTTACACCATGACTCAATCCTTCATTGTTGCTCCAGGATACATGGTCCCTGATTTAACAGGCGATGCTGGTCCTTTACATTGTCTTCTTGACAGACCATGCATGCTATAAAAGACCGAAGAACTTATTACATATCTTCTTTATTTCTCGATTCGATTCAACTCAACTTTTGCTTACCAAAGATATTATTTATGGTACAAAAATAGTTTAATTTGAACTGAATTGTTCAGTTAAAAAGAACCAAATAAAGAAAGGTATGCTTAGTTAAGAAGAAAAGAATAAAGTTTGAGCTTGATTTTCACTTTGTTTTAGAAAAGCCTATTCTCATTGCTTTGAACCCCACATGTTACAGGTGCTTTAGCTCTTACTTTCTTCAATAACCAAATGCTGACCCCAATTCCTATGGCTCCAGCTGCTGAAACTGCAGTTACAGTCCCTGCAACACTCTGAATTAATCGAAGTTTCGATGTTTTTTTTATGTACAAAGTTCATCACCTACAAATAATCAAATGCTAAACCGAAAAGGTTCAGAAATTTAACCAGCAATGACTCCTGCTCTACTGTGCCATGAAATGTGATGATCTGCAGAACATGTAACACTCAACGATTGACAAAAATGTAATCAGAAAATTCATGGCAATCAGAAAATGTACCTTTACAATAGGAGGTGACGTTTCCCTTCTTACATAGACACAAGAAATTCCCTGTTTTCGTATCGAATCCGCATGTTCCAGCTCCCATTGATGGATCCTGGCACTGAAGGCAGCGTGTAGTTACGGGCACATCGAAATCGATTCGAATTCCATATTCAGGTACCTGGTTATAAGGAGAACCAGCAGTTGCACCAACAGTTGTCCAATACACACTAGTATATGAAGCGCAATACTTCAGCATCAGCCTTAAGGATTTGGCCGCTTTCGGGTAGTAAGAGCAGAAAGAACTGCCACCTAATGCGGTGGCACATTCAGGTAAATGCTTGCAAAGATAACTACCGCTATCACATGACGAACCGCGCAGCTCGGGAAATCTTTGACAGAAGATAGGCTTCGGCTCAACGATCACATGATCCTTGCTGCAGTTGAAGAAGAGGTAGTCATTTTCAGGGGACAATGATAAATGTGTGCCTGTGTCAAGGCTAAAAGGCCTAACCGGACGGAAGTTATCGCCATCTCGACAATTCCACATAAATGGGTCGATTACGAGAATATGAGGATTAAAGTAACTAATGCTACGTACAGGGTATCTACCGGAGGGTGTACGAAGCTCGAGCTTGCCGGGGTCGGAACAAGCAAGCATGTGTCTGTAATAAGGGTTGCCACAACCATCATCAATTCCGAAAGGGTAGTTTATAGGGATATCACCACAGCTGCTTCTGCAAAGGCTTGCTTGAGCTTCTATGAGGCTAAGAGATGGAAATATGAAAAGAATTATAAAGGAACATAAACAGATCATAGAATCCATTAGAGTTGTGGTGGAAGGGAAGGTTCTGTTTTGTTTTAACTTCAAGCAATCATAAGAGGAAATAAAGTGAAGTCTTGATGAGAGAGAATATCTGTTAAAAGTTAAGATTTAAGATTTAAAGTTTATTGATTAAATGATGTAATTTAGGGTAGACTATAAAATAATCACTTTTATTTGCCTCAGATTACATTTTAGTTATTTATATTTGAACTGTTACGTTTTGGTAACTTACGTTATCGTTTTGTTACGAAGTAGTCACTCTACCGTTAAACTCCATTACCTCTCTAACGGCGGTTCTACGTAGTAATCCAAATAGGTTTTAAATGCCAACTTGGATGTCCTATGTTGCAGTCCAAATTATTATTATTTTTAGTTAAAAACCTATTTTCATCCCAGTAATTAGACATTCAAGTTGGCATTTAAAACCCATTTGGACTGCCGTTAAGGAAGTAACGGAGTCTAATGGTAGAAGTGATCACTTCGTAATAAAATGATAATGTAACTAACTAAAATGTAACATTTCAATCATAAATGATTAAAATATAATCAGAGTCAAACAAAAGTGACTATTTTGTAGTTTACCCTATAATTTAAGGTTAAGGGTTTAGTACTCTATACTTAGAATCTAGGGTCATGATTTAAGGTTTATAATTCAAGATTTAGTATTTAGGGTTGATTAATTAGAATTTAAAGTTTAGTATCATGATTTAGAGTTTAATTTTTTTAGGTTAAATTATTACGTTAGTCACTCTAAAATTAGATCATTCCAAATTTTTTTAATTAATTTAGTCACTTTCGTTAAAGAAATTGACTAAATTAATCACTTCACCGGTAAATTTAACTGAATGCACTAATCTCTCTTTTTTTTTAAAAAAAAAATCTTTCTTGTTTTTTTCATCTTCTCATTTTTAACTTAGAAACCTCTGCTGCCACCTCCCTTAAAAATATTGTTGCTTCCTCTGTCGAACATAGCAAGCGAGCATTGTAACACCCCTTAACCTAACCTGTCGCCGGAACAGGGTTACGAGGCATTACTTGAATTAAACGCTAATAACGAACAACACCGAGTCATAAATCTATATTTCAATTTAAAATTTATTAAATTCTACTTTTAAGAGCCTAATATGGACCTACGAGGCCCAAAATATACTTAGGAAGTGTTTTGGGATTAGACCGGAAACTTTTCCTTGAGAATAAAGGCACACGCCCGTGTGGCCTCGGACATGCCCGTGTGGCTTACCTGTGGGGCTCCCATGGCCGTGGGGCTAGCCCGTGGGCAGATCTGACTTACTCACACGGCCGTGGGACTAACCTGTGGGCAAGTCTGACTTTGCCACACGGCCTGGGCACACGCCCATGTGGCTAGGCCGTGTGAAAACCTAATTTTTCACCATTTTAAAGCTATTTTCACATACGAAACACACCTAATTCATGCCCAAAACATTTACTTATAAATCTTAATCAATAACATTCATCAAACCTATTCAAACTTAGCAAATTTTCATTCATTCATTTCATTACCTCTTAAGGATTATGCACCACATTTACATTCAAAATATAAAACATTTACAAGTGACAAACACCAAACCTAGTACATGCCACATTTTTAAAAGATAGGTGCATCACCAAAATTGAGCTGAGGTCGGGATTGATTCGGATGCTTGACTGAACTTCAACTTTACTTAACCTGCGCACGGTAAATAACGGTACACTGAATATTGGAAATACTCAGTGGTATTATCATAATTCAAATTATAACAACAATAAAATATCATAACATACATAGATAATTAGCAAATCATACATACAAATCATATATATAAATTCATACCAAACTATCATATTTCCATTATATCATTTCCAATGATAGATCCAATAAATCATCAATGAGATTTCAAATAACTCATGAACCTTTGATTCATCTCTCAACCACATATAATTATTCAGTTCACATTTCAAATATGAACACTTCACGAACCTTTGGTTCATACCTTCAATCTCTTTACAAATTTCATCTCACATTCCATCTTACAATATCACTTTCTCATTTCATTCAATAGCTCAATTAATCAAATTCATTTGATTTTATTATTTCACTTATTTTCCCCTATTAGCATGACTCGGACTTTGGCGGATACACGGATCCAACCAAACACACCAGGATGGCGACCAATGCCTCATCGGATAGTTCGAAGCAAATAAGTGACGACCAACGTCTCATCGGCTAAGCCGAAGCAAAGTGGCAACCAACACCTCATCGAATCTATCCGAAGCAATAATGACACACCAAGTGTCTCATCTACTCAAAGTCGAAGTATCCCTGAACCTTTCCAATCCTATGGCATGCCAACTATATCCACTAAGCCCGACTAGTTAATAGGGTATCGGATTACTTCCTCTATTCAGTCAATTCACATCATTTTCTTATTCAATTTCCATCAAAACTTCAATATAACTATCAAATTTTCATCATTTTACCATAATTTTAAACTTCTTTCAATTTAGCCGATAAACTCAAAACTTATAGTCTAGTTTACAATTTAAGCCTCTAATAATTCTAATCAATGATTCTATCAATTTAATCCATAATTTCATCATTTGCTCAACATAAACCCTTTTAAAAAATCTATTAATTTTCAATATTTCCACATAAACTCAAAAGTATTTAACTCTAGGACTTCAAAAACATCAAAATCATAAGAAAATGGCTTAATTAAAGTTACCAATTAAAACTTTAAGCATTAAAACACTAATTTCTCCTTTTTTCTTTTCTTTTCTTCTTTCTTTCTTTCTATTTCGTTTCTTCTGTAACTATTTCTATTATTTTTCTTTTATCCTTTTTTTATTACATTAGTATTTATACACACATGTATACATGTGTTAACTTTTCACCATACAATTGTCACCATTTGTAAATAATAATAATAATAATAATAATAATAATAATAATAATAATAATAATAATAATAATAATAAGTAAATATCTTTTACTTAATTTATAAGTAAATATATATATATATATATAACATACATTTGTACTAATAATTTAAATACACATGTATTTATTCTTTATCTTACACATGTCACTAATTTGGTTTAATTACTAATTTAGTCCCTTGTCATTTTTCTCTATTTTAAAATTAATCTTTTACGCTCTATTCAATTTAGTCCTTTTTAATAATTACTTCTAATTAAACTAAATTCACCTAATCAAAATCTAATTCAACCCATAACTAACTTCGTAAATATTTTTAATAAATATTTACGGACTCGTTTTTCCTAAGACGGAGGCCCTAAATTCACTTTTTCGGTGCTCGTGAAATATGGGTCGTTACAAGCATTGTCCTATCAATGAACAATGATGAGGGATCTTTCTTCTTTCTCCCTATTTTCCTTGTTTTACTTCTCATTTTTTCTCCCTACCTATGACTGCCACTTCTCACATTCGTTGTTGTGATCAACCCACATTAAATTTTGATTCAAAACCACCAAAGTGAAGTGCAAAGCCTCCTCTTCAAATACATAGGATTAGATTTATCAAAAAATCCCTCAAATATTGTGAGGCTGCTCCCAAAGTTTTAGAATTCTCATGCTTCAATCTCCTAATCTCATCATCGATATGATATGATTTTGAGATGTCTTTTTACTTTTGAGCTTGTTGACAATGATTCAAAAGAAGCAACCATGATATCTTTAAGGGAGACGATGGTGACTAGGGTTCTCAATTTAGAAGGGGGATGATGAAGAAAATGAGAGGAAAGAGGAAAATAAAGGGAAAAAGAGAAAAGAGAAAAGAAGAAAATTTTAAAAAATTAAAAAAATGGATTTAATGGTTCAATGATAAGTTTGATCAAATTGTTTTAGACGGAATTGACCAAATTTACAACAAAAAAATAAAATTAAATGACAAAAATAGAAACGAACTAATATAATTTAGAGTGATTAATAAGGTAGTTTATTCATTTTTATATTTATATACAAAATTTATGTAACTATATTTAAAATTTTAATGGATAAAATACAAAATAATGCACCTCAGCTTTATAAATTTCTCAGCCTATTAGGGTGAGTTTGGATGGGCGGTGCGTTTACCTGCGGTTAGTGTAAAAACAGCGGTGGCGGTGAGATTAGATACTGTAGCGATACTGTAGCGTGAGACAAAAAGTAAGCTAAACGCACCGCACCGCACCCAATCGCCCATCCAAACCCACACTTAGTTGAAAGAAAAGAACTTCCATGTTTTAGTTTTTCCTTTTTTTTTGTCTTGATTTTAATAATATAAAAAATATCGGTTGTTTGTTTCATGCTTTGAGGAGATTGTTGGATTAGTTTATATAAAGTCTTTAAGGAGAGATATTAATAATTTTAAATTTTGAATTTCGTGTATTCACTTCAAAATCTGGTTAGAATTATTCAAAGTGAAACAAACAATAATACGAAAGAATAATGAAGTTTGTCTACCTGTTCATCTAATCCTCCCCACAACAAAGAACGAAAAAAAAAAAACAAAACTATAAACATGTAATCTCCTTCTCATCCCCAAATGAAAAACATGGAAAAAGTGAACAAAGGAAAAAAATGATTAAAAAACAAAAGAGTGCTAATCTATTGTCTGCTGTTTGTGGTGTTGCCATTGTTGTTATTGTTGTTGGAAGTGTTGCTGCTACTATTTGGGTGAGCACCGCCAATGATGGAGGTGATGGCGGCGGCAAGGGCGGCGGTGAAGCTCGGGTCGTTAGCGATAGCTGCCGTGGCAGCACTTACTGTGTCAGCCAGTGTGGATTGCTGAGGCTGCTGTAGTTGTGAAGAAGACACAATATCTTGAGACAACTGTAAGCCTGAGAATTTTGATTGGTTATACAGTGCTTGACCAAAAACTTGAGGAAACTGTGTTGCTGATGTTGAGGTTGAGTTTTGGGGTTGACCTGGAAATGGGACATGGAATTGTGTGTTCGGTCTTTGGAACTGTAGGGCGTTGGGTGAGTGAGTAAGGTCTAATGTTACAGTCGGGAATGGAGCCGAAGCAGAGATCGTCGCCATTGAAGAACATGGAAGCATTGTCCTCGGAAACAAATTCGGGTTCATCATCCCATCCCCACTATGCATCGACCCCGACAGCAACATGGTAGCCGCTGAGGCCGTAGTCGACGCCATTGCCATTGCAGCTGGAGGAAGCGGGTGATTATGGTTGCCTTCGTAAGTGGTTATCAAGATCGTTCGATCTTCCGCGCAGCGTTGAACCTGGGAATCACGCACCAAAAGTATACAAAATCAGTTTCCACCCTCGAAAATCTAAGACAAAAACACGATAGCGTTACAGACGAAAGATTGAAACATACTTGTTTCCTAACAGGACAACCAACTGCCATCGTACATCGGTAATATGCTCGAGGACAGGGATTCCCTTTCGCCATCTTTTGTCCGTATTTTCTCCATTGGCATCCGTCGCTTATCTGCAGCAATCACTTACTTGAAATCGAATTTTTACGAATACTAGATTAAAGCAGTACCATATACATACATATATATATATATACACACACACGTACCATGGGAGCCTCTGATCGAGCTCGAACCGAAACACGAGCTTTTCTCATGGTAGCTTCAGTGGCTTGATCGATTGGCTTTGATGGATTCATCTTTTGGAGTTTGTTACGACCCAAGTTTTCAGATTCTGGGCTTTCTTCCCTACCGATTCTCTTACCATCCCGGAAACTAGAACTCTCTTGATCCAACTGAGAAACTGGGTTTTTGGTTTTCAAATAATCCTTAGGTGATGTGACTTGAACGTTGTTGGGAGGCGACCCTGAAGGCGTTCTTTCTTCTGAGGAAGAATGAGACGGCTCATGATCGGTTTCAGCTATGCCCGATGGGCGTAGATCCATGAATTGTCTAGGCACAATCAGACTCGCTTCTTGTTCCTTCACTTCATTAATCTGAATATCCATATCAAAAGATTTACTACTTAAAACCAAACCCTTTGAAACATCATCACTCCTACTACTAACACTAGTATTAAGGTTGTTTACCTCATGTCTTTGATGTTGTTGCATTAAGTTTACGAGGTGCATCTGGAGAGCACTGTAATTGTTGCTGACATCGTTAACCATGTCTTTTAGCTTCTGGTTTTCAGCATTCATACGTTTCAATTCCACTTGTAATTGCGCCACCTCATTCTTGACTCGTTTATCGTCCACATCCGATGATACCCCATCGTCAACCGTTGATTGATCGCTTCCAGCGTTAGCAGTGAGAAGATTCAACCCCGTCTATAATATATATATATATATATATCAACAACAATTCAGTCTAAATGTAATATGTTGCATCATTGCATGTGTAAGGACCAAAAATTCATTATTCTTACATTAACATCCAACCGAGCACAATCAGCATGAAAATTCTCCTTCTTGACATTGACAGTAGCGGCTGAGAAAAAGTCAAGCTCATCAACAGGGAGCCGGTTCTCATCAGAGGAGGTGCCGATGCCACTGTCATGGGGGTCGTCCCTGGAACAAGGAAGGGAAACAGGGAAGTGAAACATGTTTGGATTCTGGTTTAACCTAGTACTAGATCTGGAACTGGAACTGGTATTGTCGGGAAACAAATTAGATAGAGAATGAAGGGCAAGCCCACATCTTTTGCCCATAAAAAAAGAAGAAGAAGAAGAAGAAGAAAGGAAAGATAGGAGAAACGAAAGAAAGAGAAGAGAAGAGAAAATGGAGCAAAGATGGCGTTGAAAGAGAGAAATGGGTGTAAATATGGGCGTTTGTCAAGTGCGACTAGTCTTTTACCGGTGCTATGGGATCGCCTATAAATTGGGTGTGGACCTTGGACCAATATTGGATTTTTCGGAATTTATTATTACAATTATTTTCTTTTATGGGATTCTTTTATAATATTATTATGTAAGATGTTTAGTCGACTGACAACTGGCATTTGGCCCCACCTTCCCCCCCTTTTCTATTGGCCTCGTTACCCTTTTGGGGCCATCGCCATTGACCAAATTACCTACCCTTCAGTAACTTTTTTTAATCCCTTCTGCTTTTCACTATTAGCAGTAACTTTAGATTTTACTTTTGGTTAAAATATGCTCTAAGTACCTATATTTTTTTGTAGATTTAGAATTTAGTCTTTCTTTTTTTTCAAGAATTTAATCCCTTTACTTTTTAAATTTTAAAATTTAAGTTCAATTGTTTATAAGTGTGTCATTTTGGAATAAACAGATAGTGTCATTTTGGAATAAATGGATACACACTTGATAGCAATATAACAAGAAAAATTATGTAATAAACTTAAAAAGTAAATAAACTAAATTCTTTGAAATAAAAATAAGATAACTAAATTTCATATATGCAAAGAGTATAATGACTTAGAACATAATTTAACCTTTTCTATTTCCTTTCTTAATTTATCATAAAAGATTTACTTGATTCTCACTGAGATTTTTCTATAAAAGAAACACCAGTATTTTTATTTTTTATTTTGAAAGAATGCAGTAAATTAATATATGAAAATACATTCTTATCCCAAGTTGTTTGAAATTGAAAATGTTGAGTTCATGTAATATTATGTTAAATATTAATTTTGAATTTCAATATGTAAATTAAAAAGGTAAAACATGGAGAGAGAGGGGGAGGTTCCAGTGTGAATCGGGCTAGAACGGGAAATATGGAGTTGTTGAACGTTTTTGAAACAAATAAGAGGTTTCGTCTACAATTTGGTCGACAGAGGGTTTGACTATTACTTTTTTTTTCCTTTAAATCAAGAGGCAAAAAAGGAAATGGAGAAAGAAATCCACCGTCCCGAAGGGTGCGGCGCGTTTCACGTGATTAAAATAAAAATGAGAGGTATGAGGAGCTCCAAGCCAAGTCAACGAATTTGACGGCCCGGCTCTGTTATTACCGGTGACCTGATTCAGCAGTCAGTGCCTTGTTTTCCCTTTTGTTGCCCAATTACTGCCTTGGTCTTTACTTGGCCTACCCCCACATTTTAGATTTATCTCTCTTTGACTGTTCACCGGTGGGACCGAGTCCTTTGCTTACACTTTCTTTTTTTCTTTTCCTCTTTAAAATATCATTTTTATGTAAAATGTTTTAATTAAGTACTTGACGTAATAAATATTCTAGAGGCCAACTTATTATTAGAATTCATCACGGGCCGGGTTGGTTCGGGGTGGTTTAATATAAAATTTTAAGTTTATTTTTTAGTCTAGATTTGGTTCAATTCGAAAAATAAATTTAAAATTTTGTTTAAGTCTGATTTAATTTGTCTGTATTAATTTTTTATATAAAAGTAAATTTAAAAAATATAACATATCAAATACACTTAAAATATTAAAATAAAATTTTCAACAAATTAAAAATATATTTAAAAATAATATTTATACTTAAATAACACTAAAATTGTAAGCAAATGTCTCTAAAATAGTAGCAAAATTAATAATGAAACAAGAATTATACAATACTCAAATAATAACAATAAAATAGTAGTAATATAATAGCAAAACAACAGTAAATAGCAGAGAAAAAAATTAGGCAAATTCAGGCCACGCTTGGGCCAAAAAATCTTACCCGAGGTCCTCATTTAGAACATTTTTCAAACCTATATTTTTATCCAAATATGAGTGGTTCGACTCATGATTAGGTCTACTTTAATTTATTGAAATTCAATTATAAGTAATGTTTTATGAGTGTTAAAAAAAAATCTTAAATGTATTTGATTAAAACATAAGAAAAGAACAAATTCGTGTAAATACATAAATTGCATGAAGGACATAGGTACATGCATGGGGAAGTAGTGGGCTTATTTTTCTCACTAATAACATGTGGAATGCTTTTCCATGTATAATTAACCTTTCTCTTCTTTTAAACGTTGTAGACCATATTTTTCAACATGTCGTCACAACCTTTTTATTTCACTTTTTTTTTCTCATTTACCTTTTTTCAAAACTGAAAATCATTGTCGAAGTTGAATGAAGGCCAAAAAAGTTAACCCTGATTCTTTACTCGTGACTAAGAATTTAAAGAATGAGGTTTCATACATTTATATCAATCCCACTTAAAACATATAAATATTTTAAAACAAGTTTTTCTTAAGTATTTTTTAATAATGATTAAGCCTTAGTTCGATTGGTATGGACATTGATATTAATGTAGGAAGATGTGGAGTCGAGTGTGCTGAAGTATATTATTATCTTATTTATGAGTTGAAGTGGAGCTATGAGTAGTTCTAAGTATTGTATAAAAAAAACAGATATAATAAACTTTAAATTTTGTTTAAACCTATCAATATTTCTCTTTCAGAAGGCTAATCCAATTTCATTTTAACGACCTTTTTTTAATTTTAAAAAAATCAATATATGTTAATTTTAAATTGACATAAGGTTAAATTTAGCTTTCAATGTCTACATATTATGTCAATTTAGACCTTATTTTTTAATTAAACTTGACCATTAATCTTTCAAAAAAGAGTTAAAATCACTTTTTTAATAGAATTGTTGACTAAAACATTTTTTTACAATGTTGATGCGACAACCCACATGATACTTTCATGTTGACATGACACTATTTATCTTATATGCTACGTTAACAAATATTTTTAAAATTATAAAAAAGTTCTTAATTGCGAAAAAATAGCATGATACATGTAGATTACATTGCAATATGGCATGTTAAAAATTTTAACATTTTAGTCCGTAATTCATTAAAAAAACAGCAATTTAATTATTTTTAAAAAGTTAATGGTTAAATTTGACTTTGTTAAAAAAGTTGAGAGTTAAATTTAACTAAAAAAGAATAATAAAAGTCAAATTAACAAAAAAAAATATAAAAGTTAGTATTATATATTTTTAAATTAAAATTTAATGTTTTTTTGTACAAACTTGTTTTTTAACGTTCAAACCTTTACAAATATCTTTCTTAATTTTGATTTTGAATAAATAAATTGATGTTTAAATAATGGGCCAAAAAGAAATGGAAAGAATATGAGCCGATTTTTGTATGTAAAATGAGAAAAGGGGACGTGGGCATGGACTTTTTTGCAGTTTGGTTTGGCAAGTTATCATACGGTACAAGTATGAAGTATGAAATTTCATTTTGATGGGGTTGGACTTAGAAATTTCCCAGAAGGACATTAATGTTTTATTAAAGAAAGTAGCATCCTTTTCAAACATACGGCGCCCAAATGTAAGAATTTTAGGGAAAAAGGTTTCTTCCCCATACTATCAAACCTAATTCGATTCCAAATCAAAGCTGTGTTTTGTTCGCAATATGTTTGGATTTCCACTCACCTTTAAAACGTGGGTATAATAAGGTTTTGGTGTTATCCATTATTAGGCAGTACTTCATCTCTAACCTTATATCCATCCACTTTATTGAAAAAATATATATTCATGCTACACTCATTGGAATTTAAAACTTTTACAAATAAAATTAAGATTGTTAGGGCTTGACCTGTATAAACAACGAAATAGAAAATGTAGAGAAGATCGAACATAAATTTTACGTGGAAAATTTCTCCGAAGATGATAAAAACCACGAGCAAAAAAGGCTTCGACTTTTTACTAAATGAGTTAACAAATAAGTGTACAATATGAAGAAAATAAACATAAATGTACTAAACATACATTACCCAAAACCCTGAATATAAAGCCCTAACTCTCATAGAGTTCTCTCAAAAGAGGTACAAAACTCTCTCCATAGTTACCACGAAAACTCTAACCAAAACTCATCTGTGACTATATCTTGTCACCTCCAAAAGAAAAGTCTTGTAATACTATATCTTTAATTGTCTCTTAATTGGCCTCTTTAAATAGGTTAATATTAGAGTTCTAATCATACTAAAGTATCCCTAGAATAATCAGAGTCTAACTAGGAGAAGAAGTCTTACTTGAAGTCTAAAACACGGTTGCCAAATAAGAGAACATGTCGTGACATCGCAACATCCCATTCGCCTCGTCACAACGTTGTCCCAAAGAGCTGACGTTCCTCGTCCCGACGTCAGACCTGTTTTGGCCCTTCTTTAGTTACTCGTCAATTCTCATCTAAGAGACCTGTAACGTGTCCGATAAATGCAAAGCATACCCCACAAGGATAATGATAAGTGTGTAGGAAATGGTACACAATTATATATATGTATATATATATATATGGGACATGAGACAAATTTGTAACTCTATTTAAGGAATTGAAAAAAAAATGCACACTACCAATATATCAAATTTATGAATATGATATGAATACATGAATTACTTATATAAGGATGACAATAGGATGGAATGGGATGGCTTTTGCTCGTCCTAACAATAATCTAACTCTTACATCTTTCTCCTTGACTTTAGCCTGAACTTAATTTTTTTTAAACTTAATATCTCAACCTCCACCTTAAAAAAAATAAAAATAAAAACCTCGCTCTCTTCCCTAACCCACCCTAAAATATTAATTAATTTTAAAAAATTAAACAAAATGAATATTATAAAATCTTATAAAAATTAAAAATATTTAACTAAAAAATATAAAAAAAAGTTAAAATATTATAAAATCTTACATGGATAAAAGGTTTAGCATTTTAGCTCATTAGTATTGTTATTGTTGCAATAACAAATAAAATGTAAGTTTAAATGCGTTTAAGTATACATTTATAGGTGAGGTGGCAGTTTAAGCCTCGTATCAATAAATATTATAAAATTTTATAAAAATTAAAATGAATTAATTAAAATATATAAAATTATTTATAAAATTAAAAGAGAGATATTTTGATAAACCTTTCTAGAGGACAAAGTGGTTTTGTTAAAAATCTAATTCTACCCCCAAAATTTTAAATGAAAACCTACTCGTCTTTGCAATCAATTTTAAAAAAATAGTTTTTTACACGGTTGGATTAAATTGGAATTCATCCAATTTGGATAATTTAAATGAAAAATTATAAAAATAATTACATAAATATGCATTTATATTTCTATTAAGCCCTTAACTAAGTTTGGTGTCACGAACCAACTAATCCTTTTATATATAAAGTAAGTTAAATTATTATGAGAGTTTTTTTTTAAATATTGAGTTATAAGTAAAAAAAACCTTTAAGAATATACAAAAAAAAGCCTCTCGCCGTAATTCGCACTAAATAGAGTTCGTGTCATTACCAAAAAAAAAATAATCAATTAAGCCTCTCCTTTAATAATTTCCATCTTTGACCATGTTGGTCATTAAAATAAACTAACAAACCAATTAGGTGGTGACCCGTGACAACTTATAATTTAATCTTTCATTTTTTTTTCACAAAAATCATAAAAAAAATCATGAAATAAAAAAAAATATATAAAAAAATTATTAGAAAAAATATTCTTAAAAATATTTAAAGAATTTAAAAATATTAAAAATTTATATAAACTTATAAAAGTTATAAAAGTTATAAATATTTCATAAAATATTATTTATAAGTTTTTTTATGATTTTTTATATTATAAAAAATTCTAATAAAGTCTAATAAATTATAAAAAAATATAAAATTAATAAAACATATTAAATAATTTAAAATTTTATAAAAAAATATAAAAATTCATAAAACTTATAAAAATATATAAAAAAATAAAAAAACCTCTAATAAATTATAAAAAATAAGAAATTATAAAAAAAGAGTAATTTAAACCTCTAAAACCATAATGAACACATTGTTGGTATCCATTATCCTTAGTGTAGTTATTTCATCATGTATGCATGTAATTTTTTGTACATGGTTTAATAAAATTTTGTCGTTTATATTACTATCTTTCGTATTTGTTCTCAATGGTTTTTTCATGAAAAGCAAAATGTATAAACAAATATTGGCTCACTAATTACATAATGTTTAATTAATATTAAGTTGCATCATGTGGTCGGAAAATAATGCGAGAAGACAACTTATATCAGCGAGTAATCTAATTGATGAAGAATCAAAATTAAGCAAATTGGTTCAGTAGACTATAATATTGTCTATCAAGTCCAATTGAGAAGATACATTGTCTTGGGTATCAAAGCGAATGACTCTCAAAAGAAAAACATTAGTGTGATTGTCTAGATTGAGAATACATCGGACAAGACCCAAGATGAATTTATTCTAGAGTCACTTATATATTTATTTACTTGTGATGTATTGACGTTTATAGTGGGACTTACCTCAATCTTACCTCAATCTTGAGTAAGTAATTAACTGTGTATGTAACTTGTATAGTTTGATATATTAAAACCCTGAGTTCAATTGGTAATAAAGTTGAAAGTTGGTATGTTGGGTATACGACTTATGTATGACATAACCTTATAACAATGAAATTCATGCTCAACAAAGGATAAATGATATACTCTCATTAGCATTACATGGTTGATGAAAAATAAATGTGACCACAGATCATTTGTCTTAATAGACTTTTTCATGAAGGAAGAAGTAATGGTTGCTATGAGATAAAATAAGATCATATTAGATGAACGAATTTAACCTAAAGTGATAAAAGATATCCTATGAGGGTAACACACAAATGACAAGGTCATTGGACAAACATGCAAATTAAATTGCTTTGGTAAAGGTATATCATAAAAGAGAGTTCAACCATGATACTTTTAGTAGATTAACTCCATGACTAAATAATGTTGTAATTAATAGACGAGGAGTGAAACTTAATTTCGAATTATTTGAGCCTAATTATATATGTCCAACCAGTCTATCCACTAGCTCATCACAACCCTATAAGGATTGCATTTGAATCGATATGCTGAATTAATGAAAACAACAAATAGAAAAATAGATTGCATGTATTACTATTCGTAGTGAATACATTTTCTCACATGAGAAGAAGAGATGACTTAGTGACTAATTTAAATTTTTCAAATTATTATTTCATTTATTGTAATAAATAATTGAATTTCAATGTGAAAATTAAATTAATAAGCCATCATAGTTTTACATAACAAGACAGTTAAATTTAATTACTCATACATTTTAGTACAAAAAAGTTATCATTGTTGCAAATTAAATGGACGTCTATAACCCCCTTAAGCATATTAAAGAAAAGAGATAAAACTCATTACTTCATTTATAATAAGGAGATCATTAAATGGAGTAATTAAGAAAACTTAGTTCATTAAATACATTTATTAATTAAATGTAAATGAGCTTATAAATAGCACCTTGTAAATGGAAATAAGACAATGAAAACTTATCTCGTATTTTCATCCACTTTTATTTATTGTTTTATTAATTTTTCTATAACACGTTATCAGCACGAGCTTCTATGAGTTCACAGTGAAGTTCACGTCATTTCGATTTTATATAATTTGCCCGTATAACTCCCGTTAAACTATATACGGTATACATATTTTCATAATTCTTTTATTTTATTTTCTAGATGAAATATTTCCTTTGGGTAACATTCGTACATTTATTTTTACAACTAAAATCTAAAAATGATAATATACATGTTTTTTTTTAAAAGAAATTTCAATTAATGTAATTTGTGTTAAGTTATTATTATGACTATTCCTCTCTATGTCAATATTTGACATACATATTATTATTTAGCAAATTTGGTATATATAATTGAATTATTTTACGATTGAGAATACTTATTATTTTACTAATTTTTTTATTTTAATTCAAGTGATTATAATGTCAAATCTTGCCAAACTTGAATTTGTGGCATTAGACATCTCAAGCAAGAATTATTTGTCATGGGTGTTAGATGCTGAAATTCACCTAGATGCTAAAGGTCTAGGAAATACTATATTAGCAGATAAAGAAACATCTAATCAAGACAAGGAAAAAGCAATGATTTTCATCCGTCATCATCTACATGAAGGGTTAAAAGTGGAATATCTCACTATGAAAGACCCTTTTGAGTTGTGAAAAATTTTGAAAGAACGATTTGACCATTAGAAAACTGTGATACTCCCTAAAGCTTGTTATGATTGGATGCACTTACGGTTACAAGATTTTAAGACTGTAAGTGAATACAATTCAGAACTTTTCAAAATTAGTTCTCAACTAAAATTATGTAGAGAAAAACATAACTGATGAGGACTTGTTAGAGAAAACATTTTCAACCTTTCATACTACTAATGTGCTTCTGCAGCAGCAATACCATGAAAAAGGTTTTAAAAGGTATTCTGAATTGATTTCATGTCTTTTGGTGGCTGGACAAAATAATGAGCTGTTGATGAAAAATCATGGATTTCGTCCCATTGGTTCTGCACCATTCCCTGAAGTGAATGTAGCAGTACACAATAATTATGAAAATAGAAAATATAGAGGTCGCGGCCGTGGTCGTGGACGTAGTGGGGGATGTGGTCAAGGACGTATTAGTAATCGTTATCATGGTGGTCATAACAATGATACTTCTAACCACCAGAAAAAGAATAATAATGAAAGACAAGAAAGAAGTGGTCAAAATAATCCTTCAAAGATTGTTGAGAATATATGCTACCGATGTGATATGAAGGGGCATTGGTCACGTACCTGTCGTACGTCTGAGCTTTAGTGAAACTTTATCAAGCATCCATTAAAAGGAAAGAAAACATATGGAGACAAATTTTATATCCTAAAATGATGAAATGGAGGCAAAAGATGAAGATATTCACTATAATACTAAAATTGACCATGCCTACGAGGGTGATAAATTTAATGACCTTAATAATATAGCTCACCTAGATGTGGCAGATTTCTTGGAGAATCATTAGAAAAATTGATGTTATTTTGATATTTTGATATTGTTTTAAGTATATTTTATTTTCTTGCATAAAGAATAATTTATATACTTAATAAATATTTGCAATGTTTCTCATATTATATTTTGTTTGTTTTTATGAAGAATATGAATATTCAACAAAATTTCGATGGACCCAAAATCAGTGGAGACATATGTCTTGCAGATAGTGCTACAACACATACGATACTCAAAGATAAAAAATATTTTTCTCATTTGACAATGAGTAATGCCCATGTTAATATAATATCGGGTAGTTCAAAACTTATTGAAGGCTCTAGAAGAGCTATTATATTATTACCTAAAGGTACAAAATTTTTCATATGCTTTATATTCCACTAAGTCTCAAAGAAATTTATTGATTTTTAAAGATATTCGTCTTAATGGATATCATATTGAGACTATGAATGAGAAAAATGTTGAATATCTATATATTACAAATGTTGAATGTGGAAAGGAATATATTTTGGAAAGGCTACCTGCTTTTTTATCAGGTTTATATTATACACATATTAGTGCAATTGAATCACATGTTACTACAAACTAGAAGTTTGTAGAACCACATACTTTTACTATTTGGCATGACTGATTAGGCCATCTCGGATCTATTATGATGCGGAGAATCATCGAGAATTCAATTGGACACCCATTAAAGAACCAAAAGATTCTTGAATTCAAAGATTTATCTTGTGTCGCTTGTTCCCAAGGAAAATTGATTATTAGACTATCACCAGCTAAAGTTGGGATTGAATCTCCCGCATTTCTGGAATGTATTCAAGGTGATATATGTGGGCCCATTCATCCACCATGTGGACCATTCAGATATTTTATGGTATTAATAGATGCATCTAGTAGGTGGTCACATGTGTGCTTATTATTGACTCGCAATCTGGTGTTTGCGAGACTACTTGTTCAAATAATTCGATTAAGAGCACAATTTCTAGACTATGCAGTCAAAACTATTCATCTTAATAATGCTGGTGAGTTTACATCCCAAGCTTTTAATCATTATTGTATGTAATTTGGGATAAAAGTTGAACATCCTGTAGCTCATATTCATACACAAAATGGTTTAGCTGAATCGTTTATCAAACGCCTCCAACTAATAGCTCGGCCATTGCTTATGAGAACAAAACTTCCTGTTACAGCATTAGGATATGCTATTTTGCATGCAGCAGTACTTGTGCGCTTAAGGCCAACAAGTTATAATAAATATTCCCCATTACAATTGGCTTTTGGTCAGGAACCAAATATTTCCTATCTTAGAATTTTTGGATGTGCAGTATATGTTCCAATTGCTTCATTACAATGCAAAAAGATGGGTTCTCAAAGGAGGTTGGGAATATATGTTGGTTATGAATCTCCTTCTACAATTAAATATGTTGAACCATTAACTGGAGATTTATTTACTGCACGATTTATTGATTGTGATTTTGATGAAACAACATTCCCAAAATTAGGAGGAGAGAAAATACAACTGGTCAAAGAAATTACATGGAATGGATCATCATTATCTCAATTAGATCCTCGCACAAATCAATGTGAACAAGAAGTTCAAAGGATCATACATTTGCAAAACATTGCCAATCAACTACCAGATTCATTTACTGACCTAAAGAGAATTAAAAAATCTCACATACGAGCTGAAAATGCCCCAATACAAATTGATATCCCAATAGGGCAAATTGTTAGTGCAAAAGAAAGTAATCTACGCCTGAAACGTGGAAAGCCAAACAGTTCCAAAGATAAAAATCCTCGTAAAAGGAAAGGAACAATTATTCAATATGGTAATATTGTGGAGGCAAGTGCCCAAGAAGAGGCCAAAGATATAACTAATCAAAAAACCCCAGAAGAGGTTCAGGTACCTGAAAATGGTGATAACGAAGAAATCTCAATAAGTTATGTTACTTTAGGAAAAAGATAGAACTGAAAAAATATAGTTGCCGACAACAATTTTGCTTATAATGTTGCTATTGAAATAGCAAAAGAAAATAAGGATCCTGAGCCTAAATCTATTGAGGAATGTAGAAATAGAAAAGATTGGCCAAAATGGAAAGACGCAATTCAAGCAGAATTAAATTCACTTTCTAAACGTGAGGTTTTTAGACCTATAGTCCAAACACTTAAATATGTAAAGCCGGTAGGATATAAATGGATATTTGTACGAAAACGAAATGAGAAAAATAAAGTCGTAACATATAAATCACGACTTGTAGCACAAGGATTTTCGCAAAGGCCCAACATTGATTATGAAGAGACATATTCTCCTGCGGTGGAGGCAATCATGTTTAGAGGCCTTATTAGTTTGGCAGTACGTGAAAAACTTGACATGCATCTAATGGATGTTGTTACAGCCTATTTGTATGGTAAACTTGATAGTGAAATTTATATGAAAATCCTAGAAGGATTTAAAATCCCTGAAGGATATAGAGTTTTTCAGGAAAATTGCTCAATCAGATTAAAGAAAAGTTTATATAGATTACAACAATCTAGACGTATGTGGTACAACTGTCTTAGTGAATATTTGTTAAAAGAATGTTATAAAAACGATCCAATCTGCCCATATGTTTTTATAAAAAGGTCTGAATTAAACTTTGTGATAATTTCTATTTATGTTAATGATCTAAATATTATTGGAACTCCTAAAGAGCTTCAAAATACAGTAAATTATTTAAAAAAAGAATTTGAGATGAAAGATCTCGAAAAAAACAAAATTTTGTCTTAGCTTGCAGATCGAGCATTTAAAAGATAGAATTCATGCCCATCAGTCAACTTATACGAAAAAGATCTTAAATAAATTTTATATGGATAAAGCACATCCATTGAGTACCCCGATGGTTGTACGATCATTAGATGTGAATAAAGATCAATTTCGTCCTTATGAGAATGATGAAGAGTTTCTTGGTCCTGAAGTACCATATAAAGTGTCACAGGAGTATTGATATATCTTGCAAATAACATAAGACCTAATATAGCTTTTACTGTAAACTTATTAGCAAGATTTAGTTCTTCTCCAACACGTAGACATTGGAATGAAATTAAACATGTATTTAGATATCTTAGAGGGACCATTGATATGGGGTTATTTTATTGAAATGATTCAAAATCCCTATTAGTTGGTTATGCTGATGTTGGATATTTATCGGATCTACATAAAGGTCGATCTCAAATGGGATATTTATTTACATGTAGAGGTACTGCCATATCATGGCGTTCGACAAAGCAAACGTTAGCTGCTGCCTCTTCAAATCATGCTGAAATAATTTCAATGCATGAGGCGAGCCGAGAGTGTGTTTGGCTAAGGTTATTAACCCAACATATCTAGAAGATATGTAATTTTCCTTTACAGGAAAATATGCCAACTATCTTATACGAAGATAATGCAGCATGTATAGCTCAATTAAAGGGTGGTTATATCAAAGGTGACAGAACGAAACATATTTCATCAAAATTATTCTTCACTTATGATCTTGATAAGAAAGGTGACATAGAAGTTCAACAAATTCATTCTAGTGATCATTTAGCAGATCTTTTTACCAAGGCATTGCCAACTTCAACATTTGAAAGACTACGAAACAAGATTGGAATACGTCGACTCAAAGATATAATGTGATGTCGTCATTAAGGGGAGTCTAAAACATGTTGTACTCTTTTCCTTTAACCAAGGTTTTGTTCCACTGGGTTTTCATGGTAAAGGTTTTTAACGAGGCAACTTGTAATAGGAGATTGTGTACTCTTTTTCCTTCATTAGGCTTTTATCCCACAGGGTTTTTCCTAATAAAGGTTTTAATGAGGCAATTTTTTATTTAAAAAGACATCCAAGGAGGAGTGTTTTAAATTAAATGGATGTCTATAACCCCCTTAAGCATATTAAAGAAAAGAGATAAAACTCATTACTTCATTTATAATCAGTAGATCATTAAATGGAGTAATTAAGAAAACTTAGTTCATTAAATACTTTTATTAATTAAACGTAAATGAGCTTATAAATAGCACCTTGTAAGCGGAAATAAGTCAATGAAAAATTATCCCGTATTTTAATCCACTTTTATTTATTGTTTTATTAATTTTTCTATAACAATCATGACTTTAATGAGAATAGTGTTACGTTGAAAACATAATTTAATTGAGTGAATTAATTAAATTTATTTTAATTAAATAAATAATATTTTGGGAATATAAAAGGGGTTATTAAGGTGGATAAATTATATGAGTTGGTAAAAAGACCATGGGCAACACATTTAACCCACCATATAGTCCCTGTGGGACTATGTGCAATTTTTATTAAAATATTATTAGTTTATCTCTTCTTGTTCAAGTAGGACTCTTGTGATTTTCTTTATAAATAAATCAGATGTTGAGTGTAGTCACTGATCTGTCGTAATTAGAGTAGCAAATTAAACTATTTTTCGCATTTGAGGAGCTTGAATACAAATATTTTTATTATGTTTTAGTTGAGTTTTTATAATTCAATTACATTTAATAAAAAGTGTAATTTGAGTTTTTTATTGACCTTAGGGGTCGAATGAGGCGCAAGGGTGAGATAATATACTTTGTGAGTATGTAGGAGACCATTAGAGGGTGTACCAACTTAATATTGGTCACTTTGTTGCAACACAGGGAGTTTGATGTCCCACCATAAGGAGCAGAGCACAAGAATCCCAAGACTGCCTTCAGTATCGCGACACAACCAAGGGATGTCGCGACACACCCCTGATGCTACCCTGAGTATGAGCATACTATTTTCGATGTTGCGAAACAAGAACTAGAGTGTCATGACATCAATTTTTTACGGGAAGTAATTATGAGCCAGGGGCGTTTTGGTCAGCACAATCAAATATTAAGCACAGGAGTGTTAGCTGACTTAGGGTCGAGGATGACAACAACCTTAACTCTATAAATAGGCTCTTAAACACTTGTTAAAGGAAAATTTAACGCCCCCATACCCGATACCATTACTAGAGTCGAGCACGAGGTGTTAACGAACTTAATTCATTAATTAAACAGTTCAAATAATTTATTTTTAAAATTTCCAGACAAGCTGGCTAATTGCGTTACAGTCGCTTAAAAATTCATATCTCGAGTTCTGAAACTCAAAATTAAGATCCGTAAATTTTTCCTGAAACTAAACTCATATATATATCTACTAATTTTTTTCTAGAATTTTTTACTTATCCAATTAGTACATTTTATTCATTAAAGTTTCCCCTGTTTCAGTGTTTGTCTACTTTGACCTCTGTTTACTACGAATCAATTTTCTCTCTGTACAGAATTCAAAGAGATATGTCGTTTATTTATCTTAAAAATAGACTCAATAAGGAATCTATACATGTAAATTATAACTCCTAATTATTTTTTTTACAATTTTTAGTTAATTTCTCAAATAGGAGTAGGGGATCTCGAAGTCATTCAGACTCTACCTCACAACAATTTAAATATCTCATAACATAAAATTCAATTGCATGTATCGTTTCCTCTATGTGAAACTAGAATCATTGAGATTTAATCTCATATTTTATTCAGCCCCTAAATCAATTTTCACAATTTATGGTGAATTTCCAAATTTGCATCACTGCCGTAACCCAAAACTGTCAAGGCTAAGTTTACTCAATCACAACTATTATTCACTAAATCCATACAATATCATTTCATCCATCATGAAAAGAACACATAATTATGCTTCATAGGCATAGATCCAT
This sequence comes from Gossypium hirsutum, assembly GCF_007990345.1. NCBI lineage: Eukaryota > Viridiplantae > Streptophyta > Magnoliopsida > Malvales > Malvaceae > Gossypium > Gossypium hirsutum. The sequence continues at coordinate 117,457,339 of NC_053429.1, read as the reverse complement.
AATCTCAATGTCATCAAGTATCAAGACCTATTCCTCATCATGTCATTTTCATAGTATTCACAAATACTATATACATCATATATCAAGGCATCACACATAAGTTTAGTGCACATACCTGTACAACTTGTAATTTAACTTAAGAACATACTCACCAATGGCTTGTCTCATTGGGACCATTATCGAATACTCCGTCAAATTACCTATTGAACACTCGGAATATAATAGGATACACGGAATGCATGCACATAAGTGCCATGCCCACAGCTAGTGATACGAGTCACAAAAGCCCAAATTCTTGAAGGCGAGGCCCAATAAGCAAATTCCCAGCCCAATCAAGAAATCCCTCCATACTTAGTTGAAAATCAGGCCAAATTGTCAAAGTGGCCCAAGTTGTAAAGTTTTATTTTTATTTTTATTTATTTATTTACTTAGTTTAAATTTTTATGTCAATATTCAGTCCAAGAGTCCCAGATAAAATGACCTTTAACCGAATTTCCATATTAAAATAATTAGGAGTTTCCCGTGACTTGGCAACTCGATCTTGGTCCGCGCGCAACCCCGTATCATTTGGTATCAGATTTTGGGCGTTTTGGGTGTTCTTGGTTGATTTCTAAATTGATCTCTATTTTTTAAAGCATAAACAGCAGTTTTACCCAGAAAAATTGTTCAAAAAAAATTCATTTGAGTGGGTAAACGTTGTCCTATTGATCTGAAATTTACATACATGTTTTTGGCACTGTGATTGAATATAAAAAAATTATTCCCGCAAAAAAATCAGTCAAAAAAGTCAAAAAAATCAAAAAATACGAAATTAAATAAAAATTTAAAAAAAAGATTCAGCGGGTTGAATTTGGTGCCCAAAATTTCCAGATCAAAAATTCAATATATAAGGACACTCCAGATTTAATTTCGTGATTTTTGGAGATCGGGAACACCTCGAACGAAGTTGTCAAGTTACTCTGCAGTTTTTCGGGTTTTCTGTTTTCAGCAATTTTTATTGATTCTTAGCTGTAGGTTTTCATTTGTTTACCTTTATTCTTCCTTTACGTTATCTAACACCTTCTTGGTTCTTGTGTTAGTAGGATTTAAACGTGTGCACAACTTCTTCCTTGGTGCAACACGAATCAATTGGTGTCTCGTCAGTTTTTGGCATCCTAGTGCAAATTAGGATTCTTTGGTAGTTTGGTTCACACTCTCTAATTGGTTGATATAAACTCTGATAAAGAACTCACAAGATTGAATTTGACCTCATTGAGAATTTGATTTTTCTTTTTGAGTGATTAATGGTGAGGTTTGCTAACTTTTATTTTTGAGTGTTGAGTGTTTATTTTTTACAGTTTTGAAGATGTCTAAAGGTGATAATAATGATGCACTTATGAAAGTCCAACAATAGTTAGACGGACATACTGCTGCAATCACACAAATAAATGCTACACTTCAAGCATTGAATACTACTTTGAATGAGGTACGAGTGAATCAAAAACATCAATATCGAGATCCAATTAAGGAAGATAGGGATAACCAGCCCCATAGGTGCAGCCCTCAACGTGTCCCTAGAATGGATGATGATTTTCATGATCGTGGACAATCATCTTTGGCAAAACCAAAGAGCGAGCAGCAACGAGAACATCTCTTTCATACTCGCTGCCATGTACAAGGTAAGCTTTGTAGAGTTATTATTGATGGTGAAAGTTGCTCAAACATAGCCAGCACGACGATGGTGGAAAAGCTTTGCTTAACCACTACCAAGCATCCACAACCTTATCAACTACAAGGGCTTAGCAACGAAGGCCAATTTAGGGTCACTCAACAAGTGCGCATCGCCTTTTCTATCGGTAAGTATCAAGACGAAGTTGTGTGCGACGTAATGCCTATTCAAGCCTGCCATTTGTTGCTAGGAGAACCATGGCAACTGGATCGAAATTTGAACTTGAGTGTGATGCTTCAGGAATTGGAATTGGCGCTGTTTTAATGCAAGATAAGCAACCTATTGCTTATTTTAGTGAGAAATTGAATGGTGCACAGTTAAACTACTCGACTTATGACAAAGAACTATTAGCATTAGTTCGTGCACTTCAAGTATGGCAACATTATTTGCTGCCTAATGAGTTTGTCATACACACAGATCACGAATCTCTTAAATGGTTAAAGGGACAAGGTAAGTTGAGTAAAAGACATGTTCGATGGGTAGAATTCATTGAAACATTCCCTTATGTGATACAATATAAAATAGGTAAAGATAATGTAGTTGCAGATGCTTTGTCTAGACGATATACTTTAATAACTACATTGAGTGCTAAAGTCTTAGGGTTCGAACATATTAAGGAACTATATGATGATGATGCTGATTTCGGCCATATCTATAAGAATTGTGGACATACTGCTTTCGATAAATTTTATCTTGTAGATGGCTTTCTTTTTCGTATGAACAGGTTATGCATACCAAAGTGTTCCATGAGAGACTTATTGATTCATGAGGCCCATAGTGGAGGTTTAATGGGACATTTTGGAGTGGCCAAAACACTGGATATCTTGCAAGAACACTTCCATTGGCCACATATGAAAAAGGATGTCGAAAAGGTATGTTCCAAGTGCATTACATGCAAACAAGCAAAATCTAAGGTAATGCCTCATGGCCTTTACACTCCTTTACCGATTCCTACTTCACCTTGGGTAGATTTATCCATGGACTTTATTCTAGGTTTGCCTCGAAATAAGAAAGGAAGAGATAGTATATTTGTTGTTATTGACAGGTTCTCAAAGATGACACATTTTATTTCTTGTCACAAAACAGATGATGTTACACATGTAGCAGACTTATTCTTTAAAGAGGTGGTAAGACTTCATGGCATCCCTAAAACAATTGTTTCTGACAGAGATGTCAAATTTCTTAGCCACTTTTGGAAGGTATTGTGGGGTAAGCTTGGTACTAAATTACTTTATTCCACTACATGTCACCCCCAAACTGATGGCCAAACCGAAGTAGTTAATCGGATCTTAGGGACTTTATTACGATCTGTTGTGGGAAAGAACATTAGAAATTGGGAAGAATGCCTACCGTTTGTTGAATTTGCATATAATAGATCTATTCATTCTACAACTGGTTATTCTCCATTTGAACTTGTTTATGGTTTTAACCCACTAACAGTACTTGATCTTGCGCCATTACCACTTGAACACATTGTTAATTTAGATGGTGAACAGAAAGCTGAGTTGGTGAAATCCTTACATGAGCAGGCTAGGCAACGAATAGCCAAAACATATGATGCCAACACCAACAAAGCAAACAAGGGGCGCAAACGGGTTGTCCTAGAACTCGGAGATTGGGTTTAGGTCCATATGAGGAAAGAACGATTTCCTGCAAGAAGAAAGACCAAGTTGGACCCAAGGGGCGATTGGCCTTTCCAAGTACTCGAGAGGATCAACGATAATGCCTATAAAATTGATCTACCTAGTGAGTACAATGTAAGTTCTACTTTTAATGTGGCTGACTTGTCCCCATTTGATTTTTCAGATTCGAGGTCGAATCTTTTTGAGGAAGGGGGGAATGATACGAGTCACAAAAGCCCAAATTCTTGAAGGCGAGGCCCAATAAGCAAATTCCCAGCCCAATCAAGAAATCCATCCATACTTAGTTGAAAATCAGGCCAAATTGTCAAAGTGGCCCAAGTTGTAAAGTTTTATTTTTATTTTTATTTATTTATTTATTTATTTATTTACTTAGTTTAAATTTTTATGTCAATATTCAGTCCAAGAGTCCCAGATAAAATGACCTTTGACCGAATTTCCATATTAAAATAATTAGGAGTTTCCCGTGACTTGGCAACTCGATCTTGGTCCGCGCGCAACCCCGTATCAGCTAGACAAACTCAATAGCCTGCAGAATATATGTGTAGCCAAGCTACCATGTAACCCACCCATAAGTGAACTCGGACTCAACTCAACGAGCTCGGGTGTTCGCATCCATAAGTGAACTCGGACTCAACTCAATGAGTTCGGATGCCTAGTTACATCTCACAAACTCGGACTCAACTCAACGAGTTCGGAACTCAAATATCCTAGTGACATGTCACTTGTATCCTAATCTATTCCTAAGGTTCAAACGGAATTATTCCTCGATCATATGCCTTTTCCATTTTTCTCATGATGTCAATATCGATACTCCGGTGGCAACTCATATTTTTCAAGTATTCCACATAATTTGTATAATAATTCAACAATAATCATAACATGCAACAATTCGTAAATAATAATCATCATACCATTATAAATACATAAACAACATACAGTAATGTTACATCATTTACATAATATCAAATTATTCACATATATGTATACTTACTATTCATATAATATCATAACATTAACATTAAAATACACATTGCATTATTAAAATCATATGAACTTACCTCGTATGCGAAAATGGTCATTTTTACCATTTTGTCCACAACTTGGTATTTTGCCGATTTTAGCCCGAATTTCGATTTTCCTTGCTCTATCATTTCAAATATAGCCTAATTAGGACTCATATTATTCAAATCGACCCAAAATCATATTTTGGAAAAATTACAATTTTGCCTATTAACTTTCACATATTTACACTTTTGCCCCAAATCTCGTAAATTAAACTTCACCCTATTTTCTTATGTTTTATGACATGATGATCATTTTTCTCTTCTATATCAACATCCAATTCTCACTCTAACATGTATTTATTAGCATTAGGTATTTTTACAGATTATGTCATTTTACTCGTTTTCACGAAAAATCTCTTAGCAAAAGTCGTTTATCTAACACCCAACCTTCATTTTCTATCATTAGACATCAAAATACATGTATATTATTCATGGGTAAATTTTTAGACATGAACCTTAGCTCAAATTAATGGTAGAAATAAGTAGAACAAGTTACCGGAATTTTAAAAATACATAGAACATTAAAAATGAAGCTCGGAATCACTTACTATTAAGCTTGGAAGCTTGGCCAAACCCTAACCATGGCTGCTCTTGGTACATTCTGCTGTAGCAAGAAGAAAGGGACACATTTGGGGTTTAAAATTTGTCTTTTAATTCATTTTACACCTAAATGACCAAAATGCACTTTTTACTATTCTTTCAAATTTTACCCAAACAAGGTCATTTTTGTCCAAAAATTTATACAATGGTTTAATTATCATTTAAGGACCTCCTATTTAAAATTTCATGACAATTAGACACCTCTAACATATAAAACTCAACTTTTGTATTTTTTACAATTTAGTCCATTTTACTAAATTGAGTGCCCAAACATCGAAATTTTCAAACGAAATTTTCACGAAATCATTTCATGAAATCGTATACCATAAAAATATAATAAAAATGAAATTTTCCTCATCGAATTTGTGGTCCCGAAACCACTGTTCCGACTAAGGCCAAAATCGGGATATTGCAGACAACTTTCATACTTTATAATTTTCTTTTGTAATTTCATTTTTTAGTTTTTCATTTTTCTTAGGCTTTAGGTTATTTTCTATTTGCATTTGTCAGAAGACTTGATTTGTGGAACTTGATCAACTCTTTATGGATTTCGTGCTTCAATAATACAATTTAGGATCCTCTTAAACCTTCGTATCTTGATTCGTTATTATTTATCTTTCGTATCAAGTTTATTGTGTTTTTGAGATCCATGAGGAACTAATTCCCTTATAGAGGATTAGCGAGTGGAGGTATGATTAATTGATTGTTGTGCAGGATTTTCTTAGTGGATCAATTGTTCAGGAGATGAAGAGCTTAAACCCAAGGTTTGACGACCTTAGGAAGTCATCTATGTGGGAATTGACCCAAAATTGTATGGTCTATTCGTGAACACCTTAGTCTCGAATCGGTTTGGACTTTGAGGTCGAGAAATAAATAGTTTTTCTGACTTGTTAGTTTAGTGGAGGATCGAAATATTATGGTAACGACTTGTTGATTGAACAGAAAACCCGAAGTGACAATTAGTTATGATTACTGAAGCAAGCTAATCACCATGCTCAAATCTGATTCAGTTTTTATATTAAGTTTCCCAAAGTCTTTTTCTTTATATTATTTTATTGTTTATTTAAAAAATACCAAAAAATCTTTCTTTATGTTTATTCATAACATAACTTATTTAAAGTACTAATTAACTCTATTTGTGCTTAGGTTAGGGTTAATTTAGTGCTTGCCTCCCTTGGGTAATCTTCGAAGTACTCACCTACTTCATTGTAACTATATTACTACCTGACCTGTATACTTGTGGACACCGCCTATTTGATATATTTTATGCAGGATTCTTACTTTGAAAGTTGGTACATTCGGAGGCAGTCAATCACTCTATCGAAAAATAGAGAGATTTATTCTTAAATAAATTTTATTTTTGTAAGACTTGAGTCATGTTTCTTGCCTATAGAGAGATTTAATTTTCCCTATTGGAAAATTAAAAGTTTTCATTATGTGATCGGTTCATGAATTAGAACTCACTTTTTAAGCAAATCGAAAGTTCATGAATAATGGAGAAGATCATGTTAGTTGAAAGTCAAAAAATGACTAGAGCCACTTAGTCGATATCACATGCACTAATTTAGTAAACTTTATTGTTATAAATAACACAAAAGCTCAGATTTTAGAAAAATTGAAAATTTCCATTTTGCAAATAAAATATTTTCTAAATTGAATTTTTCCAATATACATAACATTGGACCAACCGGTAGATAATGGGAATAGTTGTCAAATCATTGGGGTTATTTTCCTGTTAAATACAATATTCTCGATCTTCCATAAGTAAAACGATAATTGTAGGATCCTCTACATTTTAACGATAATTTATTATTTAAATTTTTTATCTCTGGATTTTTAAGTACAATATATTAGTTTGGACTTTGAAAACTTAAAAATTGTTTGCTAAGAATTGTATAATATAAAATATTTTTGGTATGGTTAGATACTATAAAACTAAAAATTCATTATCCAATGGTTGCAAATATTAGCACATGTCAACATGAAATATTTTAATGGTTATTCCCATTACCCAATGGTTGGTTTGATGTCATGTGTACATTTTGATTTAATTTCCAAGATGTGGAACTAATAAATGAATTTTTATATAATTATAATATGACATAGTATAAAAGATAGTCCCTAAGGTTTGGTTGTTTAGTCACTTTGGCCCCTAACTTTTTTGGGGATCACTTTTACACCTAATATTTTTTCTGCGGGGGTCAAATTGGCCTGTTTTTAACGGAGATGCTGATGTAGCCGTTACGTGATTAACGATGCTAGTTTGGAATTTTTTTTTACTTCACTTAGCCCCCAACGCATTTGACACCTAATTAAAATTAAAATTAATTAAAAAAAGAATCAGATATTCAAAAAAAAAGAAGACCGATCGATCCTAAAAACAAAAAAATCTTGAATCAATTAATAAAAAGAGAGAGAGAGAGCAGACAGTGGACCCTAGCTTGAGAAAGTAAGAAAACTGTGCAAAAGAAAATTACCCAAAGGTTATTGTAAAATCACATTTGATTTTAGATGATATTGGGGTATGTTTTTAAAAAATTTCACTTTGAAAATATTATGTATGTTATTTCGGTTTATGTTTAGGGTTTTTGAGTTTGGGGATTTTGATTTAGGTTGTCGGATTTAGGGATTTTGGGTTAGGAGTTTTGATTTTGGGGATTTTCATTTAGGGTATTTTGATTTGGAGATTTTTGCTTAGGGTTTTCAATTTTTAATACATTGCTTTAGGGTTTTGCTATTAATTGGAAGAGGAATTTCATGTATTTTATTTTTTGGCTACTAACAAAATCAAAATCCCTCAATAAACCCAAAACCTAAAAAAGAGGCCTTTCTGATTATTTCATTTGATAAATCTGTATGTTTCATTATACTTTTTGGTTAAGTGTACGAATTTTAGGTAGGGGTTATAATTCAGTAGATGAACTTATTGAAGTAGTCCTTCCATCTTTTGTTGTTTTTATATTATTAAATATATAAACCTTATTAGATTTGATTATATAATTATTAAATCATTTAACTTTATATGCATTTTGTATTTTTTATAATATTTAATATTTTGTTTGTGTATACCTTTTCTGGTTGCACTTTGTTTGTCTATTAGTATGGAATCTTACTATTTTCTAACTTTTGTAATATGTTTTTTTATTGTTTAAATTGCAGATGTCTATAGAAGAGGAATACTACATAAACTTGTATGTTGGCTGTAAATCTGTACGTGATCCTTATGTTAGGTATTTAGGTGGTGAGATGGTGAAGCTTAAAGAGGATCTAGATACAATAACGTATTTTGAGTTGTGTAAAATAGCTAAAAGGGTTTAATATAGTGCAATTAACTTATTTCCATGTACCTAGTAGTAGGACTTTACAGGATAACTAGTAGGACTTTATAGGATAACCTTAGGGTTTTGTGGAATGACAATAACACTATTAACATGTTGAACTACTGGGTTAAGCATAAGGAGATAGACCTATATATAGAGCATGAGATTGACACTACTATTTTTGGTTATGATGATTTAATGTTAGTTGTAGCAACTGTGGAAGGTGCTGGTGATGGTAACGAATGTGTTGAGGTTGCTGGCAGTAAAGGTGATAAAGGTGTTGAGGTTGCTGGCAATAAAGATGGTGAGGGTGGTGAAGGTTTAGGTGAGAAAGGTGTTGAGGTTGTTGGCATTAAATGTGGCAATGGTGGTGAAGTTGAAGGTGGTGAAGGTTTAAATGGGAAAAGTGCTGAGATTGCTGGAGATAAAGGTAGTAAGTATAACCCCTTAAATCGGGCCTAGATGTTACAACCCAATTTGAGCAATTATATGGGCCATAAAGGTGGCCAAAATTTTTTTATAAGAATAATTCATTTGTCCTTGAAACATGTCATTTTGAAAATATCATGTTCTTTTCAATAAAATTTATTTGTTCCTTTTTATTAAAATACTTGTATTATAACTTAGTTTTGAAAACACATTTGCAGCGGATACTAACTCTTAAAAATCTTTAATGATCATTTAAAACTGAAATCCAACATAAGCAATCCATACAATAATTCTAAAATATCAGAAAGGAAAATCCCCATGCCATAATCCACAATTTAAAATAAAGTCCCAAAATAATGATTAAAACAAACCCAAATCAAAGTCTATAAAAATCCATAAATGATATAAAGTCAATAATTTAAAGTTCACATCCGAGAGCATCACCGAAAATCTGCATCCAAATCCTGATTTCGAGGATAACTTGAAACAGACACATAAGATGGGTGAGCTTACAAGCCTAGTGTGAGATCATCAAAATATTGTTACATAACAACACATTCATTTTAATATGTATATCATATTCGTAGAAATCTCAAATCACCATAGATACACATTCATGAATATATAGAGACATGCTTATGTAACAATGCAAATTATGAAGAATTTCTTACCCATCTCCGTTACACACCAATATCGAGTTCCCAAGAACCTGTCCATCTAATAACACATCATTTATGGACAAGCTACCACATAATTGCCAATAACAGCCACATAATCACAGATAAAATGCCACATAACTTCCACCTTTCACAAAACTCAACCCATGAATGTGATATGGCCATTTGTCAAATTTAACACATATAATTCACTTTTTACATTTTTCACGTAATAATTTTCATAATCTCACGTAACACATATTTCTCAATATTACACACATGCATGTAAACATGCCCATATTTTCATATAGCACATAATATTCGCTTTTATTCACTTAAAGCATACTTTAATATACTTTTCATATTAAATCATGGATCTCATTACATACACATATATCACACATTTAAATCATCAACATACTAGATAAGTCATGTATTATATAACATTGAGATGAGTTTGTACACAAGATATCATCACATACATCAACACATTACAAAACATGCCTTTCATGAAACTAATGGGTTTCTTCTTGATGAGTTTTTCAACTCCTATTGGAGTACTTAATGTAATCTCAATTAATTATCTACTATCATATTATTAAAATGAAAGCGAACATATTACACACAAATTAAAGGTTTAAATCCCATACCTTATTTTGTAGATCCGATTGCCACAATCCCTTTTAACGGTTTCACTCAATCTATCTTGCAAGACAATCCAAAGCATAAGTAACGATTATTAATTGGGATCTTTTGATAACATTTTCATCACTTAAAAGATCAATTATTAAAAGTCTCATCAACACTTACCCCACAATTTAAGACTCTCGAAATGAGGGTTTCCAATTGTGAAGTTAGGGTCTCCTCTACGAATATCATTTGGCTCTTTAAAGTCGATATGAAATCGTATTAGTATGATAATAATAAAAAAATAAAATATTATATTGACACTATGGCACTATGCCATTCGACTAAGATATGAAACCTTTAAGTGAAGGATTTTACGATCCAAATAACCACACTTACATTTGATTCAATACGGAATGGTCGATGTCGAGGAAGGAATGAGATCGATGATTTGAGTGATATAAAATGATTGATAGTGCGAAGAGAAAATGTGATTTTATTTAATTAAAGAGTCAGCAAATAAAAGAGGAAGAAAAATGAAGAATCTTGGCCACCGACAATGACTGCAATGGCAGCTTGGTAGTGGTCCAAATGTGGTAGAATAGTGATCTGAAGATAGCCCGGTGATGGTAGAGTGGCAGTCCGACGATAAAGGGCTATGGGGTTTTGACAAAAAAGAGGGGGAGAAAGGAGTGAGAAAAGAAAATAAGGTGGAGAAGAAGAAGGACCTGCGGTAGCTTGTGGCGGCGGTTGGCGATAGAAGTTAGGAGGAACGAGGAAGGGCGGTGCTTATGGTGGTTAAAAGGTGTGTTGATGGTCATACAAGGGTCGATTGTGGTGGAAGAAGAGTAAAGAGAAAAGAAAAGTGGTGGTGGTTTTTTTTCAAGTTGAGAGAAAATAGAGGTGAAAGAAATGAAAAAAAGGAATAAGGGAGAATGAAGGAGGTAGGGACAACAAAGGGTGGTGAAAGCTTGGTCAATCGTGACTAGGTTCAATGAACCACAACAAGAGGCAAGATATGAAGTTTTGGCAAGGGAGGGAGATATAGAGTAAAAAGGGGATCATGTTACCTCAACATATGATAAGTTTGACTCATAATAAGGAAAAGGAATCCTTCTAAACATGGTAACAATGGGGTAGATGGCAAGCACGTTATGCACATGGAAATTGTGTTAAAAAATTTAAAAAAAAAGAAGATAAGAATAATGGGACTTAAACTTAAGACCTTTAGGATAACTTAAGAGCACTTAACCACATGACCACTTCACTTCCCTATTTTAATTCCTACCACATTTATTTTAAAAACATGGTGTGTCATTTGTTAAGGTTTGAGGCAAAATTGCACCACATAGAAAATAGTGTGAGGGAAGGGATTCGAACACAAGTCATCATGGACAGCTCCACCACTGCTCAACCACTATACTTGATATTTATTAATATCAAAAGATCACCTAAAATAAATAAATAATAACTAAAATTCGGGCGACCACTCTCTCGGTCCATTAACCCAATTTCTACTAACTTGATTTTTAAGATGTGTTAGTGAGGGTGGTAAAGGTGTTGAAGGTTTAGATGGTTTAGATACATTTATTGAAGGGTTAGAAGAGGGTGATGGAGGTTTAAATAGTAGTGTTGAAAAAGTTGGTGAGGAAGGGGTTGAGGATGAAAGTGATAGTGATTCAAAAGATGAGAATGTTTATTTGATGAAGGTGACGTACTTTTCAGACGGTGATGATGATGAAGAGCTTCAATAACCTAGGCAAAAAGTGAGGGAAGTGGAGGAGAAAACTAGTGGGAAAGCTAAGGAAACAATACTTGATGAGATTGAAAGTGAAAGTTTTGGAGAGCAGTTAAGGCTGAGGTCCCTGAAGAAGTTGAAGCTGAAAGACTAAATAATAGAGTTGGTAGGGAAGAAGAAGGAAATGTGACTAAATATTTTGATAGTGATGATCATGGGAGTATACTTAGGTCAGATGATGATGAAATACTAATGCTTGTAGAATAAGAAATAGGTTCCCCACATACAATCCAAACTCAGCAAGTTCACACTTTTGTATTAGGATGTTGTTTAAAAATGGTGAGCAATTCAAATCCGTAATTTTTAAGTAGTTAATGTGTTGTAGAAGGGAGCTTAAGATAATCAAGAATGAACCAAATAGGTTTAGAGTTAAATCCATTGCATCTAAAAGTGCAAATGGGGAATTTTTCCAAGTTACAGTAATATGTCTAGGTGCATGCAAGTGAAAAGTTTTCATGATAAGCATAACTGTTGTGATTTTTTTTTCTCAGTCTGGTATGAGTATAAGAACTAGAAGCTAAAAAAGGATGGTATATTGGGAGCTTATTAGCATACAAGAATCCATTGCAACAAAGAAGATGAAATGAATTGAGATGTTATTCTGACTAAACATTTTGTTTGTTTGTTGAAATAGTTGCTTAACATGTTTTTTTGTTTGCCATTACATGTAATAGTTGCTTAAGATTTTTTTTTTGTATTTCAGGCTTCTAGGACTTGCTTGAAGTTGGTATAATAATGATGGTATATGTAACGAATTGATGTGGTATACCATTACTACTATAGGCAACTATGTGGGTCTAGGGTCATTTTGTTAGTTACTATTTTGAACATGACATACAATGTCAAATATCCAACATTTTAATACATGTAACTTCTTTTTTCAACAAATATTCTTTTGTTCATTTTGCTCGTAAACCTTTCATTATACTTCCCTCAAATTAGCTACAAACACAAATTCGAATGTGACAATTAATGTCAACAATAAAGTTTGAAGGTACTAGATATACAAAACACAAGAACATGACACCATACTTTTTAAAATTTAACATTCCTAAATAATGTGACTCATAAGATAAATAATACACTGCAAATAAACATTTTCTTATAAAACTCTTTCTCTTTCTTAAGTGATTTAAATTTTTACTTCAAGCTCTTAATCTTTGTGTTTATTTCAATGTGATCCACAACAGCATGATTGACCTCTTTTGTTTGGCTGTCATCACCCACATTTTGCACACTGCCACTCTTAGACATCTCAATATTATAGCTTTTACTACCACTCTCAAATCTACACTTCATAATCTACTTCTTAAGTTTTGTATTCTCTTTTACAAGTCTTCTTTCGCTATCACGTAATTCACGTATTACTTCTTTTACCCTGTTATACAACTTATCATCATACCGCTTAAAAAATTCGCATCCACCAACCTACAATTTACACAAAAAATTTCGAATTTTTATTATATAAAACCTACAATTCATTTAAAAATCTAATGGTATGACGAATTGTAGCACCAATTTATTCCAGCCGACACAAAATCAAACAAACTAAAAAAATCTTCAATTTCTTATGAACCCGAAAACAAATTGGCTAATTGGCACAAAAATCAAACAAACTAAAAATATCCATAATTTCTTATGAACCCAAAAATAAATTGGCTAAATATATGCTTACCTGAAAATCTGAGCAACCATAATACTTTCTACCTAGGTTTAAATTGCTCCATGAAGTCTCTCCCGAAGTTAACTTGTTACAGTAACATGTTATTTTCTCTCCATCATAAATGAACTCCCCTCATGATGAAGAAACCAACTTTGAATAAGGCTACTTCTCCATTGATTGCTTCCAACCACTTTTTTCAAACAATATTTTCGATTCTTTTACTAACCCACTAGGGTTTAAGCTTCAATTTTTGTAGAATTTTAGTGAAGAATAAGAGGATTCGAGATATAGGGTTATCCATTTAGGAGCTCTTACATTGTTTTAATTGTGTCCGTGTGTGTTTAAGGGTTTTTTTATTATTTTTTTTAATTTTAAATTCATTTGTTGACATGGTATAAGACAAAATGATGCCACGTCAACATTTACATACATTTGGCGCCTAGATGAAGTAAAAAAAAAATCCAATCAGCGCCGTTAGTCACCTAACGGCCACGTCAACATCTCTGTTAAAATAGACCAATTTGACCAAAAAACGTTAGGTATGAAAGTGATAAAAAAAAATGTTAAAGGTCAATGTGACCAAACAGCCAAACATTAGGAGCGAATTAAGGCAAGCAACTTAATTGATATTATTGAAATTTTCTTAATGAATTATATATATGTGGGTGTGGGTGTGGGTGTGGGTGTGGGTGTGGGTGCTTTTTATATTTTATATAAAATCAATAAAAATTATCATAATAAAATTTATACCCATAACAAAATAAATTTTAAATATATAAAATTAGCATTTCTACCAAAAATTCATTTAAATTTTATATAAACTTTTTTTCATTATATGTTGGATGTATATAAAAACATGCTTATTGGAAATATTCAAGATTTCTTCTCTAAAGGACGTTTGACAACAAATAATTATCAAAGTTAAAGTAATAGGAGGTATTATTTAAGTATCTCCAAAAGAAAAATGGGTTGGCTTTGGTTACCAAAGTTTGATTAATTAATGATGCATGTGGTTGTTATGAATATTGTCCTCCTTTCTTAAAACATACTAAAGGAAATCTTAATATCTTTTTTTATTAAAGTTTTGACTAAATTAAAATATTTAATAATTTATTTTATGTAAAAATTTTGTAGATAATTAATTGATATATTGGATGTGATTTTTTTAATTATTTGATAAGTAAAATTAAGAAATTATCACATTTCATTGGTAGATATTTTAAATAAGTAAATAAAATAATTTTTTTTAATTTCGCTTGTAAAGTTGAGAAAATTCCACCTTTAATATACCAAACGATAATCCTAAAACTTTTGTTCAAAAAAAAAGATAATCCTAAAACTATTTTGATAAAATAATATCTTCGACTAATATGATAAAAATATCATATTAATTTGCGACTTTATGTACAAAGTACCATTATATTGGTCTTCAATGTTCTAACATATTGTATATGAGGGAAAGGTACACATACATTTATTACACATACAAATAGAGAAAGAAAGAAAAGGGTGTTACATACTCAAATGAAAGATAAATGAATTGATGATTTATTCACATAGTTTGAGCCTTCTAGAACAAGTTTTAAATTAGCTAAAAATAGTAAAAAATAATAAATCAAATAAAAAATCATTTGGTAAATTTTGAAGTTTAGGGATATTGTGTTATTCACCTAATAAATCTCAATAATTCGTCCCTTATGTTTTTTAGTTTAATACGTACTTGTAACTTGATGCAAACTTGATTCCTCAAGTATTTTTCTGAATCTAATAAATAATGTCAACTTGAGAGACATGGTAAATACATTAACAACTTGATCTTCACTTTTGCAAGTCTCTAGTTCAATTGTCCTTCGTCACTTTAAGATATCGTAGAAAGTAATATTTAACATCAATATGCATGCTTCTTCCATATATTATAGGATTATTTGACCTTAGCAGTTGAGTTGTTATCACAAAAAATTATAGTGACTCTTATTTGCTTGAATCGTAACTCTTTGAGGATTCTGCTAAGCTAAATAGCTTGACAAGCACAAAATATAGCAACAACAAATCTAACTTATGCGCTTAATAATGTGACGATGGATTGCATCTTTGATGATAATGAAATAGCCCCTGTGACAAGTATAAAAACATAGCGTGAAGTACTCTTTCTATCATATTGGTCTCCTACATAAGCATTATGAGTGAAGTCAATAATCAAATTTGACTTTTCACCTTTTTTTTTTTGTAATAAATCCCAAAATTCTTGATTCCTTGTGGGTAATTAAGAATTCTCTTGGAAACTAACATGTGCCTTTTTATTAGACTCTCCATATACCTACTAATAAGATTCACATAATATATAATGTCCGATCTTCTAACAGCAAGATCTCCCTAACCCTGCAATTTGCTTGTAAAGTGTGCTATCCACTTTCTTCCCCTCTCATCCTTTATTTAGCTTCAAGCCAAACTCAAAATTTCTCCTCCATACTTTTTTTGGGAAACAAAAAAAACATCATTAGATTACATCACACTTCTAGGCCCCCCCCCCCAAAAAATGTATCTTCCCAAAATTAAACATCTCAAATTCATGTATCACAAATATTTTGAAAACATCAAACATAACATTATCGTTCTTAATAAAAACAAGATTATCAACGTATAAGCACGCGAGAATTTTCTCATAATCTCTAATTTTAACAAAAAAAAAATGTGCTGATATGAACATTTCTTTAAGTAATAGAATTTTCCTTTTCATATTTCTAGTTAATGAAAAAATAATATAAAATTTAACATTTTTATTTATTATTATATTATTATGAATTAACTTAAAAAAAGTCTTTTAACATATTTAAAATTATTGGATAAATTTTCTTATGAAGTAAATTTACTTGACCAAATATTTCAATAAAATCAAAGTTTTTTTTATAACTGTGATAAATGTTATAATAAAAAATTTCAAAATATCAAAATTAATACTGTAATAAATAACAAAAGATATCTTAATGAGCTCAAACTTTTTTACAAATTTTGTTTATTATATATATATTATATAAACCATAGTGATAGGTGAACTACAATCCAACTCATTCATAAATATTTATTTTACTTACACAATGCTGGTAAGCTCCACTTACCCATATAGCCCAAATAATAATTGATAACGTAATTAAAAATGAGAAAGCAAAAAATTGAGCTGTTAAAGGCAAAGGCAAAAGACTGGCACAATCAGATTTTCATATACAACAAACCGACGAAACAAAGGTAAAAGACGAAAACGATTGAACTATTAACTCCAACGCACCGATAACTCACCCTCTCTCCCTTCTGCACCTCCTATCGTCCTCCAAACCTTTCATCAGCTCAAATCCTCAACGGAAAAGGAAAAAAAAAAAACAGAGATAAGTGGATTTTTTTGAAATATGAACAAGTTCGTAATGGGGACACCTGCTAGCAATATCAGGTATAAATGTGTCAATGGGTTGGGTCGAGTCTAGTCTAAGCATAATATTAAAATACTTTATACTTGTTCAAATCTAACCCAATCTGAAATATGATCTTAAAATTTTATCTAAATTTTCCATTATTTGTAAAAGATTCATCTAAGTCCATTTTAGGCTCACCCTTATTATTTTTTTATTTTCTAAAAAATATTTATATTATATTATTTTAATAATTAATAATTAATATTATTTATTTATTGAATTTTTATGTAGTAATCTTAACATTATTTTAATATTTTAGATTAGAGTAGTATTATATATTTAGTATAAGTTTATTTTTTTAATATGTCACAAATTACATAATATATAAAAATAAAAGTATTATAAACTTAAAAATGAATCAGACTTGGGCATTGAATGTTCAAGCCTGAGCTTAACCTATATTTTAAATGGATATAATTTTTTTCCCAAACCCATTTCTCGAACCAAATATTTTTATTTAAACTCTTTTAAATTTGAGGCGAATTTTCTGGTCCAAACAAGTAAAAATTGTAGTTATGCAATCCAAGTTATTCACCCAAAGTAGTTTTCAGATAAATGGTTGTCTTTGATTTACACGTAAAGTTGAAATATGTAGGTAGTGGGTGCATGGTGTGGTGGTGGAGGGTCAAACTACAATAACGACCTTATAGACTTTGATTCACAAAATTGGCAACTCAAGTTCTTTTAAGCCAATTTCCACCCTTTTACTTCTTATAATAAACCATATACTTAATTCCAAACAAACAAACATATACTGATTTTATGGGATTTGTCTGCCATTTTACACCTTCCCTTTTTTCACTCCCAACATTTCCCTCTCCCTTAACCAAAGACAAAAGACATTGGGTTGAATGTTTTTTGCTTCTTTTTTTTCTTTTCTTTTCTTTTTGGTGCCTTTCTTTTTTAACCCAAAATTAGTATAAGTGGATTGTACACATATGAGAGTATTTTTCCATACAGAGCAATCCAATGATACTTACATTGTATTTGGGTCAATTTTAAGTTTAGGCCCCTTTCATTTTTATGATTTAAGTTTTGGACTAAATAGATTTGGGTAAGGTTATCTTTTTCTTAAGATTGGAATTATCGAAAACTTTTGTATAAACCTCGAAAGCCTACAGCTCCTGAAAGGGACGAAGGCAAAAAGCATTAGGCAGCATGTGGGTAGACTGATTTGTTACGTAAAACAAATGAAAGGGCCCTTTAAAACCCAGGCCATGCAAAACGCCTGAAGCCCGATCTTCAAATTGAGCTGCCACCCATTAACTTATATTTTTATCTGCAAAAAGTTAGCTTTTTCAACGTTTGTCTAATTTTCACACATAAATCAATGTGAAATTATATACCTAATAATTCTAAATATAATGTGTTGTGTAGCTTTTTTTTCTGATAATGTGCATTTTTTTATAAAAATAATTTACTATCATTAAAGGTTTTTTCAATGATGATTAAAATTATAATAATAAGAAAAACCTTAAAAATGTTTTTTTTTTCTTCAATTCGTTTACTTCTTATCTTCTGTTTTTACTCAATGATGGTTCCAGCTTCCGGGCTAGCTATCATTCTTTCTCTCCTATTAACCCTCCATTTCTTTCTTTCTTTCTTTCTTTCTTTCTTTCTTCTTCTCATTCACTACACATGTTTTTTTTTCTTTTCAGTTTGCAAATCTATTTTGTTGGTATATTTGTTGTCTTTACAAGTTGTGATGGACAGATGATGGTGTTTATCGTTCGCTAAAACTCCATCGGCCACCAGTAGTTTTTCTTAGAAAATGGGTGGCACTTCGTCAACTTATTAATTTATTTTTGTTTTGAGAATATTTCAGAATAATAAATTAGTTCACATGTCAATTTGGACTCCTGTTGTCTTAAGTTTTAAATTTTTTTTTGTTTTTCCATTGTTTAATAAGTCTTCAATTTTAGAAGTTTTTGTCTGCTCTTGTAGCATGCATATAATCTTAGTTTTACAAGTGATTTTAGGGACGATTTTGTTGTCATCCTCTCTAGTTTGGTAAATGCTCAATTCTTTTATCAATTTTTACTCGCCGCTTTGGACCACCCAGAGCCGATTTCCTTATCATATTAAGTGCTTGCAATCACTTCAGATATGTCATGCTTAAGTTGTGACAAAGGCAATTGTCAACATATCATAATGTTCTATTGATACTAAGATTAAAGCCTTTGTTGTGTTGATGGAGTTTGCCTTTCATCATCTACGACGAGTGTTTACTATTTTTTCTTTGAATTATATGGTTCCATTCATTAAATAAATTAATGAATTTACCTCTAAAAAATTTAAAAAATATATTGTTAACATTATAAAATAAAGAATAAAAGAGAATATACAGTAAGACAAAGAGAAATACAAAATACAGTAAGACAAAGAGAAATACATATTTTATTAATCAATAGAGATATTTACAATATATCTCTAAATTTTATATTTATAGACATAAGAAGTATAAATGAAATAAAATTATATTCCTAATGGACATTAGAGTCTTAACGTACATCAAACTTCTTATTCTAATGGTCATCCACTTTTATTATAATAAAATTTTATAACACTCTTCCTTAGATGTCCATTTAGATAATGTACCTCACTAAAACTTTACTAAGATAAAAACCCTAAGGGAAAAAAATCTTAGTGAAGGAAAAAGAGTACACATATCTATAATACACATAACATGCTGCCTCATTAAAAGTTTTACTAAGAAAACCCAATGGAACAAAACCTCAATTAAGGAAAAAAGAGTACTACGTATATTTACTCTCATTCATGACAACATCACATGACATCTCATATTTTACATATTTCCATCTTGAATACTAGCTTTTCAAATGATTACTTGAATGAGTTTGCTAAACGTTTAAATCACCATTCTTTTGAAATTCATGGGTGAGGAAGAATTTTGGGGAAATATATTTTGATCTCTTCAAGAGTTCTAACAATAATTATAACAAACTTTGATAACAATCTTTCTATAATAATACATTTGTTCAATCAATTCAATAAATATTTACGCAAATATATTGAACAATTCCCCGAAAATTTCTACATGCTTCTAGCATTATAAATATTTAAGTATTTTAATACAAACTTCCACTATATAGTGATTCATATAATTGTTGTAACAATTGTTGGAACCTAGTGCCCTTAGTGTAGTATTTTTGTCTAAGTTTACTTGTATTTTTTGAACAAACTAGTTTAACAAAATATCTATTAGTTACATTATACTCTTTGTATATTATCCTTAATGTTTTTGCATGCAAAGTAAAATGAAAGTAAATATTGACTTACTGGTTATCTAATGTTTAATTAATACTAAGCAGTATTATGAAGTCGAATCGTAATACGAAAAGACAACTTGTATTAGTAGATGAACCTAAACATATCTTTAGTCTAACCAGAAATGAGCAAACCAATTGAAAGACTAATATGACACTATCAAGTCTAATTTGAGAGATGATTTGTCTTCAGCATCGGAGCAGAGGACTCCTAAAAGATAAAGACATAAATGTGACTGACTGAATTAACAATACATTGGATAGGACCCATGTAGAATAAATCCTAGATCCATTTATGGATTTATTCACTTGTAACGTTCATAGTGTGGCATACCTTTATCCTAATTGGATGATGGACTATGTATGCGCTATTCATATACTTTAATGTAAGTAAAAACCCCTGTTCAAATAGATAAGGAAGCAACCACTGGTGCATTGGTATATGACTTCTACAGTATATAAAACCATTCATGATAGTGGAATTTATAGCCCAACTAATGGGTAAATGATATCCTCTCATCAACATTACATGTTAAATGAAAAGTAAACATGGTCACGTGTCATTTTTCTTTGTGATAAATGACTTGATTACTATTTGATAGTAATTGTCTTTTCATGAAGAAAGATGTAATGGTTACCATAAGATAAAATAGGATCATATTGGGAGAATAAATTTATCTAAAAAAGATTAAGGATATCCTATGAGAGTAATATACTTATGACAAGGTCATTGGATGAACACTAATTAAGTAGCTTTTTAATGGTATGTAATTAGGGAGAGCTAAATCACGATATTATAGTGGAATGACTTCATGACTACATAAGTTTATAATTTATAGGCGAAAAGTGGGAACTTAATTATAAATTATTTGATCCCTAATTATATATTCCCAATCAGTCTCTCCGCTAGCTCGTTGAAATTAGAAATAAATTGCATATAGAATCAAATGAATAGAAACAAATGGAAATAATGAAGTTAGAGAAATAATGAAGTTAGAGAAATAGGTCATATTCACAAATGAATGCGTTTTCTCAATAAGTATGAAAATGAATTGAGAATTAATTTAAGATTTTCAAATTATTATTTAATTAATTATAATTAAATAATTGAAGTTCGAAAATGGAGTTAAATTAATGAATCACTATGAGTCCGTTGAATATGGAAATTAAATATATCTCCTTATAGATTCTTTTACAGTAAAGTTGTCATGACTTTAATAGAATTAGAATTGGGTTGAGAGAATTATTTAATTGGAAAATTAATTTAGTTAATCTAATTAATTAATTAAATAATATTTATTTTTGGGAAATAAAAAATATATATTGAGTTGGATTAAATTATAAGTGCTGGGTTAGAAGTTTAGGAAGCACATATAATTGGATCAATACATGAGAGACCCAATCTGCCTCACGTTACATGTGAAGGGCAACAACCCTAAAGGAATCTAAGAGGGTGTGCCACCCCTTCTCTTCTAATTATACTAGAAGAGTATTTTTCTATTAAATAAATATTATTTGTTTAAGTATTTTTCAACCAACATTCTCTCATCTCTCCTTATAAATAAATGACACTAGTAAACCTATTTATACATAAGTTTCACATATTGTTATTTTGCCAAGAAGTAGTGTGAATTTAGTTCTTAAAAATAAATTCTATCTTCTGGGAATTGAAATTTCTATCGATTTCTATTTGAGAGAATTACTTTCCTACTGAAAGTAATTAAATCTTTCTTATTTTATCTTTGATTAGTGTTGCTTGAGCCTTCACTCGACACAATTCGAGGTACGAGGAAAGAAGAGAAGTTCATTCAGTTGAAGGCAAAGAATAATATAATTCCATCTTGCACAAAGCACATGTACTTTTCGGGAAAATTTTATTACTATAAATATCACATACTGGCTCAGTTTTCAAAATTTTAAATTGCCACTGTAATTGAAAGTTGTTTTCTAAACTAAAATTTTCAACAATTGGTATCAAAGTCAGGTTATTCCATGTTTATAGAATAAATCGATACCGAATTCTATCTCTTTTTCATTGATAAAAGAGGACGAAAATGAAAAAGATCATATTTAAGTTATTCGACTCGAGAAAGAAATATTCAAATCTAACCTAAAAAGAAGAAACCAAATAGATTTATGAAAAAAAATAATAAACTAACTAAAATAAGAAATTTAAGGATAAAGAATAAATATTCAAAATAATAAATAAAGAAATAAATGATAGAATAAAAAGTGAAAGATGGATTGAATAAACCGATGGATAAGACAAACAGATGGATAAGTGTTTAATTGAACCATTTGAGATATAAACTCCAACAAACTCAATTAATGACTCTAATCAACTCTTCAAGAAATAATCTTTGGAAAATTGAATGATAAAAAATGAATTCCCACAACTCCTTCAGGAAAATTAAGAGGAAAAATGCTTCTAAAAGTTTAACACTCTGATACCCGACCCAATCGCTGGGCCTGAGTTACAATATGTTACATTTGTTTCCAGAACAACTACAATCAAATTTCATACGAATTTCACCATTAAATAATTAATTTCAATTAAAACATGTGTGCCATACATTAAAAAATTATTTTTGGGTCTTACACGAGCTTACAAAAGCTCTAAAGTTAACTGGAGATCGAAAATGACCAAATTGTAACAATTTCAAAACATTTGGTTGATGTCGTGACACAACATAATGAGTAGGCCTCATTACAATGACCCAAACTCGACATTGCACTGTGGCATGGCAACCTAGTCTTGTCGCGACGGTCATTGTTCGACATCGCGACCTGACATACTATTTTCAAATGGATAAATTTTGATACTTGTTTACTAACACCTAAAACTTTTCAATTTGAATTTCAGTAATAATTTCAACCAAATCTGTATACCAAATGAGTTCATTATGTCTAGATGTACCAATTATTCACACAAACATTCAACCATTTCTTTCAAGTCCTTCATTGGACTAATTGGCATTTATATACATATGCATATTAACAAATTACCAAATAAATTATTAATGTATCACAAAACATGTCTAATCCAAAAGTTATGACATTTATAATTTCATATATATAACATATGGCCAAATTGAATTAAACTCAACTTAGGTATATGTCATATAACCAACAAAAGAAACTATACAAACATTGTTAAGTTTAGGATTTTTGTCTGGATGCTAAAGTCGATGCTTGAGACCTCGATATAAACCTAACATTTGCACGAAAAACAAACTATAAGCTGAATGATAAAACTTAATGGTATTTCTATGATTCAAGTCAACATACAAACCAATATCAATTGTAACAATTCAATTAAATTAATCACTTTCATCTTACCTCAAAACCATACTATGCAAAACAATATAAATATGCAATAATTTTAGTGATTCGAATCATAAAAATACAAACCGGAGATTTAAGTTACTCGTTGTCGACTCTCGTCTTTCCTTTCCCTCTCGATGGCTTTGCATCATCTTTAGCTATGAATAACAATCCAACAATACACAATATCAAATTCTAGCTCAAATCACAATCAATTAAAAGTCACATATATTTTACAATTTATTCAATTTAGTCCCTAAATTCGAGACAAGCTGAACTTTTGATTTAGACCTTTGGATTAAAATTCAATTTCACATATATTCATTAGGTACCTTCTACTTTCTATTCCTACCAAAATTTCATAATATTTTTGTATTTTATTCAATTTGGTCTCTAATGTACAAAGCTAATAATTAGAGTTTACAATTAAGTTCTTTTCTTAAGCTAAGCTTAAATTTTATTAATTTAACACCTAAGTAATTTAATTCTCAACAATGAAATCTCATTAAAACTTCACCAATTGATCAAATTGATCCTTGGGTTAGCTTAATCAATCTTCCAATATAAAAAATCTATAAAAATCAAAGAAAAATGGCTAAGACTTACTTGAATTTGAGGACCAAAAGCTTCAAAACTTAAGAATGGCGTCAAGGTTCTTATTGTAACCTTCCAACGTAGCCTGGACAATAGACCCAAATTTGGTAGATTACGTTAACCACTGAAGTGGCTCGGTCTTTACCAAAATCAATTTTCATTTAAAACACAAGTTTATTTAGGTGATTTACAATATATATCCTAGTTTAACTTATTAAAGATAGCAGTGAATTTAAAACGTAAATATTTTTTTTAATAAAACAATTCGGTTTAATAAAATATTAACAAATAATAATCTAAATGAGATGCACCTAATAATGAAATTAAAACCGAATCTCAAATCATGACTCATAATGAAAGAAAATGGAAAATAACTCGATCTCCTAAGGAATTAAAAAGAATACAATTAACGAAAATAAATATGAAACAAAAGTCGAGACCCTCCGAGTGTCGTGTCTGCGTCTTAGCCGAAAGGATTATCTAAAAAGATGGAAATTAGGGGAGTGAGCTATGGAAGCTCAGTGGAAGTCTCTTTACAATAAATCAAATCAATATTCGAAGATGCATGCTAATCATAATAATCAAATCAATAAGACAATTCAATTTTGTCACTTAGACAAGCAGAACATTAATAGTCAGTCGAAGTTAATTAAACAAATCAACTATAGAGTCATAATATCATTCACATTAGATATATGCACCTTTATCGCTTTAGTCGTTTCATCATGTACTTTTCAATGAGTATGCATAATATGTCATGAAACATTCGTTTTGATGTTTCGTTTATCATTCATTAATCCTACCCCCAACCACTAACGCTCCAAATAGGGAGTTCTAGGGAACTCCCTCTACCTTTTTGCTCCATTTTGTGCACTTAAAACCACTACATCTCGTGGACTTAATATCATTACATTCATTGGGTGAAGATAAAAGTTTCCATTTGGCTAAGGATCCACAACTGCTCTCAGATAAAAACTGTCAGAGGGATCGTGGACGCCCAGTAAAATAAAATTGCAGTTTAAATCTGTCGTTTTGTGAGTACACAATAAGACCGTTGCAGTTGGAATCTGCTATGGCCATGAATACACAACGAACATTCACTTATATAGTTAATATGAACTATCATTCTACCACCTCTTATATCCTTCCTCCATGCATATGCGATACAATTAGATCTTTTCAATTTGTTCATTCAATAATTCATTCAACATTCTATCTCATTGCAAAAACAGGGGCAATTAATAAATCAATTATTATAAAGCATGCGAAACATTTATTCGACATGAATAGCATTAGTAAACATATATTTCTGGAGGCTTGCTGAATTTTCAAAATAAAAGGAAAATAAATGAAAGAAGTGAAATTTAAACTTAAGACTTCTAAGGAATATACAAATTGCTTAACATCAAGCCTAAAGTTTATTTCTTATTTATTTTATTCAATTAATTATATATATTCATTTCTGCTTCCACTTACATTTTTTTATTACTTTACATATTTACCTAACTTTTCTTTAACTTATTGAACCTATAGTTTTTAATACTATCTTATTTTAGTTTATATATAGACTCACTATTAATATTTTAATTCACTTTTTACCTTTTTTTCAATTAGGTCCTAACTCAATTAAAACACACTATTTTCAATTTAGACCTCCTAATCAAGTTTCATTTTAGATTAATACAATAACATCTAACCCACTAAATTTCGGGGTGTTATACTTATTTTTTTCTAGCAACCGGTTGGAGGAGATGAATTTATCTCTCATTCCACCAAAAATCAACTTTTACAGTTGGATTAAACTTAATCAACTTTAATTAAATCATATGTTAATTAATATTAATTTACTTATTTAAATCAAATGTCATCATACCATCCACTAACCTTATTTTAGTATAGTTTAATTGTTATTTTGGACCTTTGGTTAATTGCAATTTAAGTCTCCAAGCCATTTACTAATTTAAAATCCATAGCGATTAGATTTACAATTTCACCCCTAAGCCTTAATTAAACTCAATTTCAGCTAAATTACTATCCAAATTTTAATTTTCATCTAAATAATAACTCTATAAATATCCTTATTTAATATTTATGGACTCGATTTACAAAAATAGAGTCCTAAAATGGCATTTTCTGACACCATTGGAAATTGAGTCATTATAATTCTCCCCTTTAAGAAATTTTGTCCCCAAAATTTACCTGAAAAGAGGTAAGGATATTGGGATCTCATTATTTTTTTCGATCCCCAAGTTGCTTATTCTGCGCTATGACTTTTCCATAGGACTTTTACTAGTGGCACGTGCTTATTTCTTAGCTTTTTTACTTCCCAAGCTAAAATCTCCATTGGTTCTTCTTCAAAAAGGACAAATCAGACTGAACTTCGATTGTCTCTACTGGTATAACATGAGATGGATAGGATCGATATCATCAAAGCATAAATGTGTGGAATACATTGTGGATATTTTGTAATTCCGACTGTAAAGCTAGACGATAAGCAACTGGTCCAACCCTTTCAACAATCTTGTAAGGCTCGATATATAATAGCCTGATTTTCAGTAGTGTTAGAAACAGTGGTTTAGAAATCCAATTTTCATATTTCAAGTCTGTAAATTTTAATATTTAATATTTACGAGGTTAATATAGAAACATACTAAACTTTGGTTCAATAATTTTGTTGATTTTATAGTTAATTAAGGTACAATGACTAAATTGTAAAAGACCCATCATTAGATTTTTAAATTGCAAAGAGATCAAAATGATAATTAAACCATTTTTTATTTGACAGTGGAAATAGATGTTGTCATTGTCGTGAAATGTTCAAAATGTGTAAGTGTACACAGTCGTCAACAACTAATAAAGTAATAAGTAAAAAATATCGTCTTCACAGGGACTGTATAGGCAAATATTATGAAATTTATCACTTGACAAATTGGTGATTAAAAATAATTAAGTGTGACTTTAGTTTACTAATTAACCTAAGTAAATTCAAAAACTAATAGAAAGGTAAACATAGAATAATAAGCAACAATTCACAAGTTTTAATTACTATGAAATGAAGGAGTTAGATCAATTGCCTTCTTTAACTTAAAATTATTAAAATAATGTCAATGATGTTACAGAAGAAATCCATGGAAATTTGACTATTTACTAACCCATAATGAATAAATCATGAAGTCATACTTGTTTAATTATTGAGTTTTTCTAGCATACGTCTATGTTCAAGCAACTTTACAATTCCATAGGAACTAGTGTGGTATAGTTTACCCATGCATATGAGTCCATTTTACTAGGGTTTATTGAGCAAAACGATATAAATGAACTTGGAAACTTGAAAAGAGGAGGAAATGCATTTGGTAATAAAATTGAATTATCATTGAAAGAAATTGGTCATAATTGATGCATTAATATAATTGATGGAGGAGAAAGTTGATTATCTTGATTCATGTATGCTTGATATATATTTATGATTTGCTAATTGAATATTCCATTGTAATAAGTATAATGAAGTCATATAAATTGGTATACTTAAGTAACATGTAACATTTGATGATCTTGTACATTGTCTAAGCTCATCTGTTGATGTTTGGGTGCCATGTTCTAGCTGACAATATGCCAAACTAAGGTTGCATTTATACTTGCATAATATTAAGGTAAGGATAATATCTTTCATTTAAACTTACTAAGTATACCTTAGTTGTTTTCTCTCCCTTGTAGATCATCACATTGCGAAACTCGTCAAGCCAGATCATCTTGAAGCTCACACTACCACCTAATTGGTAGTAATATGTTTATTTTGGTTTAAGGTTGTGACATGTATATAAGGGCTCTTTAGTGTGTACTTTGACATTTTGGAGTTGTTAGCTAATTGGTAAATATAGTGATGATCAATTTTGAATGTTTGGCATAACATATAACTTATAAATGCATATTTGGTCATGTTGATACTATGAAAATGACAATCATGCTCTTGAATGGTTTGACATTTTAAGGTTTGAAATTGGACTATTTGAATTAACTAGTTTGGTTGATGAATTGAAAGGGTAAGTTGAATGTTAAATATGGCACATAGTTTAGTTTATGCATGGCTAATTCAAGCCAAGTCCATTAGATTGCTTTATTTCTAAAATTGTAGATAAAACATGATTGAATAGGTAAATGGTATGTTTTGAAAATGTATAGTTAATATGAAATTGCGTATGCCAAAATTTTGAATAGTTGAATTGTTTGATGTTGAATGGCTGATTTGGTTGATCTCATGTTTGAATTGGGCTTGACATGGTTTTATAGCATTATAATTGTTCAAGGTTGCTTAAAAATCATTTAAGGTTGTTGTGGAAGCAATTGAATAGGTACCAAAGTGTTAAGTTGCCAAAATAGGGGCAACGTTGCGACCTCAAAACTCCAACATTGCAATGTGGGCCAACAGTAAGTGACATCATGATGTCGAGATGTCTAAAGTCATGACGTCGAGATGTCTGAAGTTGCAACGTGACTCACTATTTAACGATGTTATGACGTGGAGGACATGATGTCGCAACATCGACTTGAAACTTTGGAAACTTCACAATTTGATCCTCATTCATGCTTGAGTTAACAAAAAAGCTGTCGTAAGCTCGTGTCGGACCCGAAAATGATTGTATTACATATTTTGAATGTGAATGATACTTATTAGCATATATAATTGGATGAATGTTGGAAAAACTGTTTGTAGCTGCTCCGGTAACAAATGTAGCATTCTGTAGCTCAGACCCGATGATCAAGTCAAGCGAGGGGTGTTAAATTATCAATAGGGATATTTATAATGTTTGTCCGAAGTCTATATTTATAGACATAAGAAGTATAAATGAAATAAAATTCTATTCCTAATAGACATTAAAGTCTAAATTATATCAAACTTCTTATTCTAATGGACATCCACTTCTATAATAATAAAATATTTATAACAATTAAAACAACTTTTGTTACTTAAAAATATATTTTAAAAATTGTAAACATATTTAAAAAAATATTTATTCATTTAAAATTAAAAAATTACAAAAAAAGAAATATAACATCTAACATTTTAAATTTTACGTTTGAAAATATTATCTACTTAATTAATCTTTATATATTTCCAATAAAATAAAAATATTAATTTAAAATTAAAAAATATATAAAAATTATCTTAAAATTAAAAATATACATAACCAATTTCATTTGAATTTTCAAAACTATCTTTTTACTTATTAAAAAAATATTATCAAAATAAAAAATTAAATTTTTTTTTTATATATCCTAAATAATGAACTAATATTAATTATTTTTAAATTACATGATTTGTTTTACATTTCATCCAATAATATCATTTATTAGTTTTAACAATTTTTTTGTGAAATAATATGTTTAAAAAATTATTTCTCATATCATTCATAAAGTTTATAGAAAAAATTTATTCATCGCATTGGTAAACAACTAGTTAGGTTATAATTTTATCCCCAAGAAATTGGCTTTTTCAGGTATTAAAGTTGATATCAACGTTTTATGTCTAATTTTCACACACTACCAAAGGTGAAATTTATTGCTCCTCTTTACAATCATGACTCAATGCCGGCCATTATTATTGAGTGTTGGATTCCTTCATTCTTTCTTTTTCTTGTTGCCAATACCAACAATCTTGTCTTCTCTTTTAATTAGGTATAATATTAATTTATTTCTCTGACTTTATAAAAAATTTATTTTAATTATTTATTTTTTTAATTCTTAAATTTTTATATTTTATCAAATCACTTTAAAATAAATAAAAAATTAATATTTTCTTTAACTGTATACACATGAACTTTTATGTGAACGTTAATATTTAATTAATTTTTAAAAATTAAAAAAATATACTTTTTAAAAATTAAAAAATAATTTAAATATTTAATTAATTTTAAAAAAATTAATTAAATACTGACATATTATCCACATAATAATTAAAATAAAAAACTAAAATAATTTTTATTTATAAAATTTGAGGGTGAAAAAGTCATTATAGCTTTAAGTAATTGTTATTACTGTTACCCTTGTCACCATGCTTTCCTCGCCTTTGTTGTTTTCTTCGTTACCAATCTCCTTTGATTATACATAAGTTTGTTAAATTTTGTTTTATACTTCCCAAGAGATTCAGCTATTTATTTTTTTTAATTTTTTATATTTAGTTATCATATTGGGTCACAATAAAATCAGACCAAACCTATAAATCCGAAGCAGAATTCTCCTAATACTGTTTTCTTTGTTTATAAAATTTTGAAATAAAAAAAGCATCAAACTTTTCACCGTCGAACATCATGTTGATATCCATTCCCACGTTCTTATTGATACAAATACAAGCAAGAAATACACAAGTTGTGAAGAAGAAAAGAGGGTAAGGCAAGCAAAAGGCAAAGGTGATGTGTAATGGGTTAAGTGTGGCGTGAGCGAGTCACCAAGGTATCCAATAACAAATACAATGCTTGTGAAACCAAAATAGACAACCTAAGCTATGGAATTTATTATAGCAAGACTATGGGTGCTTGGGTAGGTTTTGCGTGATATCAATAAACTATTAAATGCCATTACCTTATTAAAATATGTGGAATTTATTAATTAACAATTGCCAATTTTAATTAAGATAATTATCTTATATTTCATTAATGAAATTAAAACGAAATTAGAATCCTATAATCTCCTTTTAACTTTATATATCTTTATAATAAATTATAATTCAAATCTAATTAATTTAAATAAGGTCAAATAGTATAAAAGAACGTTTTTGATAAATTTAATTTGTCTATTATTATTTTTACAACGAAATTCAAACTTAAATTATTCTTGAAAAATATGAACACCAATCAATATATTACAATTTGAGTTAATAATTCTATATTTTTTTAATTTTCTCCATTTTTTGAAATTTATATTTTTGATATTAAAATTAATTTTTGATATGTCGCAGCTTTTTAAATATGTGGTTATATGATATATCTTAACGTGTTTTGCATAAGTATGCAAAAAAATATATGAGAAAATTAAAAAAAATATTTAATGAAATAATTGAATTATAGTGAGAAGAATAAATAAATAAATAACATCTATAATTTACCTTTAAATTATGTAAAAAAACCTTTATCCCATAAACCAACTCCAACTCCAAGATCTACTTTTACTTAGAACTTTAAAATGTGTCCTTTTTACCTTTTTAGTCGGATAGATTACAAAAATAATTACTTTTATTTGTCTTAAATAATATTTTAGTTATTTATATTTAAAATGTTACATTTTAGTCATTTACATTATCGTTTTGTTACGAAATAGTCACTCTACCGTTAAACTCTATTACTTCCTTAACGGTGGTCTTACGTGGCAGTCTAAATATGTTTTAAATGCCAATTTAGATGTCTAATTATTGGGATGAAAATAGACTTTTAATTAAATAAATTTAATTTGGATTGCCATGTAAGGTATTCAAGTTAATATTTAAAACCTATTTAGACTGCCACATAGGATTGCCGTTAGGGAGGTAATAGAGCTTAATCATAGAATGACCATTTCATAATAAAATGATAACATAAATGACTAAAATATAATATTTCAAATATAAGTGATTAAAATATAATCTAACTATTTTTTAATTTACCCTTATTAGTTTTTGTAAAAGATTGTGTCGTTATCAACTTATGCTTTTCCTTAAAAGAAAGGGTTTGAGAGAATAAGAAAATCGTGAGCCTCCAATTTATCTCATATTTAATCTAACCGCATAACTGTCATCGTTTGATGAAACAATCAAGGGTTCAGATTCAATAAAAAAAAAGAATCATCCATCTTTAAAAAATACCTGATTTTATCGTTTTTCGATATTAAGGGCCCCACTTGTTTGACGGGTAGTTTTGACGTCCCACTATATGTCTTTTCCTTCTACCCCCTCCCCATATTTATATATTCTCTCTTTCTGCCTCGTTTCCCTCCTCACCAAACTTTCCTTTCCTTCGTTGCTTTCGCCTTAAGCGGTCACAATATTTCGGTGAGCATTGTTCCATTATATTCCATCCTCCCTTTTCACATTTTAGGTTTTGTTTTTGCTTTGGATTTACTTTACTTTTATGATGTTATTATTTTTTGTTCATCGGATTATGTTGTTGATTTTGTGTGGAACTTGAAGCTTCAATCATAAGATTTGTTTTTTTTTTACCTGCCTTATTGTTGCATTTTGATTTTCTTTTTCTTTTTTAATCAATCGTTTTTTAGCTTGTTAGCAGTGAGCTGCTTCTTCCTTTACATATTGAATTAAGACTTGTTTTTCCTTTTATTTCTAGCTGTTTTAGCTTGTAAATAAGAGTTCCTTTTACTCTTAAGGCGAAATTTTTTTATAAAGTCATTACTTGACTGGAGATGTGGACTTAATTTGACTTAGATATGACGCGTGGAGAATTACATCGCATTTGGCTTCTGTTTTCTCTTATTTCTTACTGAATATGGCGATGGGGAAACAGAAATTTTATATTGGCTCAAAATTGAATCTTAATTTTTTAGGCTAAGATGTAATTTTAAATAAAATTTATCATTTTGGGGGGCCAAAGTCCTGCTTGCCTACCTCCTGGCTATAGCATTTTAAAATTGAAAAGTAGACAAACTAGAAGATATTTATACTATGTTTGGGTAAATAATGTGAAGGTAAAACAAAGAAATTGTAAGGAAAGAAAAGGAAAAGAAATGAATATTAAGAAAAGAAAATGATATATGTTTTTTGTTTGCATACTTAAATTTAGTAAAAGGAAAGGAAAGAAAGTAAAGGAATTTTTATAATAACCATTTGATTAAACCATGGAAAGGAAATGATTGATTATAGTGATAATTTTAAGTTATATATTTATAAAATAATTTATATAAAAAATTATCCTGATAAAGAAAAGTTGTTATCTTTCTTCGGCTTTTTCCCAAACTGGGGAAAACAAAATCTGAGTAATAGGGAAAGATAAGGATATTCAACTCAATCTTAATGAAACAAGTTCTCGTATTTTTCCTATTCCTTTTTCCTTGTTTTAGCTCAATTCAAACATATGGCTGAGGTGTTTTAAAAAAATTATTAGATTTTTTTGGAATTTATAACTTGTCAAGTTCAAAGTTATGGTGGATGGTGTTGATATTAGCAGTCCACGCATGCATGCTTACAAGCATGTATCTTTCTCCTCCTACATGTTATTCTAACAATGCAGTGGTGAACTAGGGTTTGTAGGTTAATATGGGAACCACGGTCAAAGGGGTTGTGCTGTCGCTGTTCATCTCGTCCCTTTTGTGTTCTGTAGTACTTGCATCCAATGATGGGCTGGTTAGAATTGGGCTGAAAAAGATGAAATTGGATCCAAACAACCGGCTTGCTGCGCAGCTTGACTCAAAGGATAGAGAGGCTCTCAGAGCATCTATTGCTAAAAAGTATCGCTTCCGTAATGATCTAGGAGACTCTGAGGAAACTGATATTGTTGCACTGAAGAATTACATGGATGCTCAGTACTATGGTGAGATTGGTATCGGAACTCCACCGCAAAAGTTCACTGTGATATTTGACACAGGAAGCTCAAATCTGTGGGTACCATCAACTAAGTGCTATTTCTCGGTAAGCCCCTACATTTATGTTTACAATGATCGCATAGGAACTGAAACTCCTTGATAATTGTGAAAGCTAATTTGATTTAGCGAACATGATTCACGTTACATTGTGGTGTAGGTTGCATGTTTCTTCCATTCCAAGTACAAGTCAAGTGAGTCAAGTACTTATAAGAAGAATGGTATGCCATGTACTCTTTTTTATTTTACTCATAATTGTTTCTTCCTGATATTAATGTTATCAGAACAAATTTTAAGTTCTTGATTTTATTCTTTTGATCAGTAATAAGCTAAATTTTGATATTTCAAAAATAATTATTGCTGTCTGCAATACTCTTGGATTAGGTAGTGATAGGTTGATCATAATTGTATGTCCAGTGTATGGTTATTTCTGTTTTTGGTCTCTGTTGGTAGGGACGAAGCCAGGGATTTTGTTCGGGGGCTGAGATGTGTTAAAAGCTTAAATTAAATTCTTAATTTTTTAAAAATGCAATTTTTTTCATTTAATTAAAGGCTAAAACTGATTAAATTGAATGTGCTAATTTTTGGAAGTGCTAAAAACCAATTTTCACATTTAGCTAAGTGGGGCCAAGGCCGCTGCCTCCCCCAAGCTATGCCCTGTTGTTGGGGTAGGACGAACTTTAGTAGAAAGATGGTTTTCTCTGGCTTGTAACCTCATTCGTATTTCTCTGGCCTATTATTAACAAAATTATAAGTTATGAATTCTTTCTGCTGTAGTTTTCTTATAACTTGGTAAGTTGCATTGCGGTGTCTATTTATCTCATGGATGATAAAATCTAAAATAATCTAGAAGTTGTATTATCATGTTTGATGCAGGGAAATCTGCTTCTATTCAATATGGTACTGGAGCTATTTCTGGTTTCTTTAGTAATGACAGTGTTAAAGTCGGCAACTTGGTTGCGAAAGATCAGGTAAGCGGTGCTAATCTTCTATTGCGTCTGATCTGGCAGTTTGAAAGTTTGAATTAGGTAACTAGTGACCTTTTCTCATTATCAGGAATTTATAGAGGCTACTAAGGAGCCAGGTGTTACATTTATTGCGGCCAAATTTGATGGGATATTAGGACTTGGGTTTAAGGAGATTTCAGTTGGGGATGCTGTCCCAGTGTGGTATGTTTGCATTTTGATTTTAATTTCTATTCCTATCTAAGATGTTTCTGGATATTTACAAGTGTCTTCTGAACCATTTGTTTATCTTACAGGTACAACATGGTCGAACAAGGTCTTATCAAAGACCAGGTATTTTCATTTTGGCTTAATCGCAATGTAGGAGAAGAAATGGGTGGTGAAATTGTGTTTGGTGGGATTGATCCAAACCACTACAAGGGCAAGCACACATACGTTCCTATAACACAAAAAGGCTATTGGCAGGTTGACCTTTCAAACTTCAATTATTATGTGCCACAAATGCCTTATATATATACACTCCAATCTTTCGCAATTTTCTTATTTTTCTTTTCTTTTTGATAGTTTGACATGGGTGATGTTCTTATTGGTGACAAACCAACTGGTATGCTCCTTCGAATACCTGTATTTTGAAGTTGGAAACTTCAATTGCTTTCATTAAAGAAAAAAAAAAAAAAAAACAAACAAACATGTTTTTGGCATGGATCTTTGTGTTTCTGACTTGGTTTTATACTATTCAGGATATTGTGCTGGTGGTTGTGCAGCAATTGCAGATTCTGGAACTTCCCTGCTGGCAGGTCCTACGGTAAGTCGTAATGCGTCATTGTTGCCTTTTGTGATCATTCTCATCTTGGTTGTTATCCTGGTTATTGTTGCGATTCCTGATTGTTTCTTTCTCTTGATGCAGACTGTGATTACCATGATAAACCAAGCAATTGGAGCCTCTGGAGTGGCTAGCCAGGAGTGCAAGGCAGTGGTTCAACAGTATGGACAGACCATCATCGATTTACTTGTATCTCAGGTGAAGGCTCATTTTACTGTATTACGTAAGATTACGAGTGGCTTGTATTCATTTGTTGTAACGTCAGTTGTGACTTTGTTCCTTCACTATTATTTCCACCTAGTGACTTATATTTTCCTTAATGTTTCCAATAGGCAGAACCCATGAAAATCTGCTCCCGAATTGGATTGTGTGCTTTTGATGGCAGTCATGGTGTTAGGTCAGGCTCCATTTAATAGTTTGTGTTTGTTTTCACCAATTTATGGTCTTTTTATTTCCACTTTATTTGAAGATAGAATGTATTGAAGTGTAAAAGTAATGGTGCTCGAATGTTTTTGTATAGCATGGGCATTGAGAATGTGGTAGATGAGAGCAACGGCAAATCGTCTGGAATTCTTCATAGTGCTATGTGCCCTGCTTGCGAGATGGCAGTTGTGTGGATGCAGAACCAACTGATTGAGAATCAGACTCAAGACCGCATATTGGACTATGCCAATCAGGTGACGTGTGATAGACTGATGTTCAAGAATTTCGCAATTGCACTCTTTCAAATGTCTGATCTTCCATTTGATACTTTTGCAGCTTTGTGATCGGGTGCCAAACCCAATGGGAGAATCTACTGTCGACTGTGGAAGTCTTTCTTCCATGCCAACCATTTCCTTCACTATTGGTGGCAAAGCTTTTGATCTTACACCAGAAGAGGTACTCCCCATCCTTATTTTCTATTAGTAGTTTGATAACAGTTGTACAGTTTCAGATCAGATTGTCCGATTGACAACACGTTGTGCTGACATTAATTTTCTGGGGGTGATGTAATCCAGTACATTCTGAAGGTGGGTGAAGGTGCTGAAGCTCAATGCATCAGTGGCTTTACTGCTTTGGATGTCCCTCCTCCTCGTGGACCTCTCTGGTATTTTATCTTTGCCTTGTATTCTTGGACAGCCGGAAACCATCTCAAGCCGAAATCATTAATCTTAAAACACTTGGATTGATTGATGCAGGATTTTGGGAGATGCCTTCATGGGTCGCTACCACACTGTGTTCGATTTTGGTAAGCTTAGAGTTGGGTTTGCAGAAGCAGCATAAAGGGGACCTGAGGTTTTCAATGGCCATAAACTATATATGTGTATGATTTAAATTTATAAAGATCCAACGAAAGCCCAAAACCTTGAAAAGAAATGATGCTGTGTTGCCTGTAAATATTTGCGTTCCTGCACTGTAGGATTTGGTTTTAGAAGAAGTGAAAAATATTGTGTTTGCATTTAATGAATGGTTACTATATATTTGAATTCTCAACTATACCAAATTGTCGACCAAAACTACTTGGGCCAGATAATCATCCATTTTTTTTTTTAAGTTAAGAGTTGTATTACCGACTTATGAAAATCGATTGAGTTTTCTAATTGAGAATGAAAATCCATATTTAATTTTAAAATTTTAAAATTATATGGATTAAATTATCTGTATGCGAATTTTAGAAAAAAAAAACAATAATTTAGATTTAGGCGGAATATTTTGTTATTTAAGAAAATAGATTGTTTTGGAACCATTGACGAATAAAATGTGTTTTTTGGAAAGCGTTTTATAATATTTTTCTTAGTTAAATGGTTAAATGTTGATATATTTATCATTGTGGTTTAAGTTTATTCTTCTTTTAAGCATACTTGTTATTTGTTTAATTTTTAATTAATGCTTTTAATTTATAAACATGTTCTTATAAAATTATTTTATTTTATTTTTAATTCATGATTTTAGTTAACAACTAATTTATTTATATAAACAAAATAATAAATATATAATTATATATTTTTGGTATATATTATTATGTAAAATATATTTTTTAATTAATAAATCCTTTATTTATATAAGGAAAATAATAAATATGTACTTATATAATGAATATATAATTTTTATATACATCATTATGTTAAAAATATTTTATCTTTTAAAAGTATCAACTAATTTTTTTATATTTTCTTCTCATATATAATTTTTATATATCAGATATTTATTATTTCCACCTACATTGTGGTTATGGTAAATTCTAATATTATAAAGTCATATAATTATTCAAATATCATTATATTTTCACATATAGTGTAGGTATGATAAATTCTAATATTATAAAAAAATTATTTCAAACATGCCATATAAAAATATATAATACTAAAATTTGTCATGCCCATGATATGGAGGGAAAATAAATATTTCACATATAAAAAACTTATTTAATAAAAATAATGTTATTTGAAATAATTAATTTATTTTACAATATTAGAATTTATCATACCCACAATGTAAGTGGAAAAAAATAAATATTTGACATCTAAAAATTATATATAAAGAAAAATATATCAAAAAAATTAGTTGATGTTTTTAAAAAATAAAATAAATTTAACATAGTGATATATATGTATATATATAATCTTTTCATTAGATAATTACATATTTATTAATATATAAATAAATGAGCTATTAATTAAAAAGTATATTTAACCTAATGTTATATATAAAAAAATTATTTTTCATTATATAATTACATGTTTATTATTTTGTTTATATAAATAAAGGAGTTATTAATTAAAAATAAAATAAAAAACTAATGTTTTTAAAACTTGACCGGTGGTCGAACCAATCAAGCCACTAGTTTGCTAGTCCAACTAGTCCAATCGAAAAATTATTAAAAATTCAAAAAACGAAATTAAAGAACCTGGTTCAATTGCTGGTTCAACCGGTCTTTTAGTCAGTTCAACAGGTTCTTTGCTAGTACAAATCTCCGGTGAGCTGTAACGCCCCAAAAATTTAAGAATCTAATTGTGAGAATCTGCAGTAATTAGATTTCTATATATTTGGTTATGTGCTCTACTTTTATGTTTAAGGTCTGAAGTTTGAACTGCGTTGCTAAAGTTTTGTTAGTTTAAAACAATCCTTATCCGTATTTTGTTTTGGTTTGACCTGTAACCCCATATGAAATACCGGATGGTCTAAATTTAGCAACATTCATCCCCCAGGATCCATTTCGGGGAAAAGATAATATGCAACTTCGAGCTGTCAATTATATCCTTTATGGAAATGGCAAACCGACTCGGAGAATTTCTGACACATGTATTCAACTAGTTCGGACTTGTTTAGTGTTGAGATGAGACCAAGACAACAAAAGTTCTTTCGCCTAAGAGGTCTGTGCTTCCTTTGTTGAAGTAAAGACAAATGGTCTGATTCAAGATTTCCTAAGAATCGACTTAGTGAAATCTCATCTTTTTTATATCAGAAAAAGAAATGACTGTCAGGTTCACAATTGATTTATGATAATAGGTCAGATCGTACCAATAAAAATTCGTTTTATTCCATTTATTCCAACGCAAGGGTTCAACAATCGTTTAGCCAAAATCACGGAACTATTTATACGCTCTTGAACAGAAATAAGGAATCCCAATCTTTGATAATTTTGTCATCATCTAATTGTTTTTGTAATGGCCTAAATTTAATGTTATCGGAATAGTGGTTTCGTA
This sequence comes from Gossypium hirsutum, assembly GCF_007990345.1. NCBI lineage: Eukaryota > Viridiplantae > Streptophyta > Magnoliopsida > Malvales > Malvaceae > Gossypium > Gossypium hirsutum. The sequence goes on along the minus strand of NC_053429.1, from coordinate 117,418,130 downwards.
ACCACAAATCTGATTTAAATAGAAATTTATTTCAATATTTTTGCATGAAAATTGATATGATAGGAAAATCGTATAAAAATATTGATAGAAAAATTTTACCAATTTAGTGGTTAGTTAGAAAAAGAAATTATTGAAGAAATTGGGTAAAAACAAGGTATCGAGACTTCTATCTCATAAAACTGAGTCGAAAATAATTTTATAAATATTTATGAAATGTTATTAATGTGGTATTAAAATTTCGTTAGGAAATTTTAATGTTTGGGTAGTCAATTAAATGAAAAGGACTAAATTGTAATAGGTGTAAAAGTTGCTAGAATGATTAAATAGTTTAAGAGTCTAATGAGAAAGGATTTAAAAGGCAATTATACCCAAAAGTTATTTGGGCTGGACGGCAAGGGTATGAAATCAGCAGAAAAATTGATAAACTAAGGGTAAAATTAGAATATTGTAAAATTAACTAAATAAAGCTAGGACTAAATAGAAAATATCTAGATTTCTCCTCATTTCACTTCAATTCCAATAGATAAAAATGCCATAGGAGGGTTCTATAAGCTAGTATTTCATAATTTTTGCACCAAGTGAGTTAATCCTTGCCTTTTCTTGTAATTTTTGTGTTTCTAAGACTTTTGCAACTAGGTCCTACTATTAAATTCATTAGTTTTTGATTTCATGGATGAAATTGAAAGTCACCATGATTGAGTTCTGTAAGTTTATGATGAAATAGAATGAAGTTAAATTTTTAATTTGTTTATGAGATGATTTTATTAGGTAATTTCAATAGAAATTGATTTTTAGGACCTAATTGTGAAAATGCTTGGAATTCAAGTCTATTGCTGAAATTATGATTCCTAAAGGTTGTAAAATAGTTTAAGGTGATATAATAAAATATTAATTGAGAAAAATCAGTTCAATTGAGAGGCTAATTGAGTAGGGACGAAATTATCATTTATTAAAAGCTTAGGGGAAAAATGGTAATAAACAGCTTGCACAAAAACAGTTTGGACAGCAGCAGTAGACTAACTTTGAAAAATCACCATAAATTTTATAAATCGAATTAGAAGATGAAAAAATATGGAATTAAAGCTTATTGAGTCTAGTTTCTCATAGAAGAAATAGTGTAAGCAATGGATTTGTAAATTTTGAGATATAATGAATTTTATGAGACAATGTTAGAATGAATTCGGGTTCCCCTGTTCTGACTTTGAAAAATAATAAAAAATTGAATAAAAACAATTATGGGCTTAAATTTATATGTCTAGAATCCTTAATGAGTCTATTTTTAATATAAACAAACAAGAACATCATTTGAATTCTGTATGAAGAGATAATTAATTTTTAGTGAAGAAGGGTCGGAACTGTCGACAGCAGAACAGGGGTGACTTTAAAGAATAAACTGTACTGATTGGCTAAATCAAAAATTCTGAAAATTTATGGTAAGAAGATATGTGAGTCTAGTTTCAGGGAAAATTATGGGATCCTAATTTGGAGTTCTGTATCTCAAGATAAAAATAATTTAATGACTATGACTCAAGTAGACAGCTTTGAATGAACTACAAATAATAGTTGAATTATAAAGAATGTTGCATATGAACATGAAATGTATTAAATTGATAATTAAATTTATTTATTTAGATCCAGAAGATTCAAATATGAAGCTAGATCGAGGAAAGGAAAAAGTTCGGGATTAGTCGATTTTTTTTGTTTACAAACAAGTATCAAGGTAAGTTCATGTAACTTGAATTATATTCTTAAATGCTTGAGATTGTATGTTATTGATGTGAATATGATTTGAATGTTTATTGTATGAAAATTAATGAAACATTGATATATTTGATAAAATGGGAAGAAATCCCGTTTGAATGAAAGGAAAATTCGATGGATCTCTAAAAAGGAATTGACGGTAAAAAGGATCTAGCCCGGACGGGTGATCCTATCTTGATATAGCCCTCCCGAAGAATATGTGTAAAATGGATTTAGCCCGGACGGGTAATCTGAATTAGGGTCTGAATTTAGCCTGGACTGGTAATTCAGATCCAAGCTCATTAGAGTAATTGTCATTGCAGGGGATTTAGCCTGGACTGGTAATCCCGACAATACTCTATGAGTTTATATTGCAGGGGATTTAGCCTGGACTGGTAATCCCGCTGCAAGGTTGAGTTTCGCGGGAGTGTGCTCTCTGAAATGGGTATATGCGCACATGAATATGATTTTACGGGCCCGGAATTGTAAACTAAAAGTGTACCTCTGAAAAATCCATCGAAATTTCGATAAATTCAACGGGATAAATATGGAAAAATAACAAGGAAATGGAAATCATGGTATTGATGAACACATCAATCATGGTATATATTATTGGTACATGGAAATTATTGTACTAACTTAAATGTTGAGTTTGTAAATGTTAAGGTAATAATGCATTGAATGGATATATGAATGTTTATTGTATTGTATTGAAAATATTAGGTAAGTATAATTCTTGTTACATGAGCTTACTAAGCACAAAGTGCTTACCCCGTTTCCTTTTTCCTTGTTTTGTAGTGTTAAGAGCTCGGAGGTTGGATTTGGTCGGAGACACATCACACTATCAACCTCAGGACTTCGGTATATAAAGAAATTTTATTTTGGAAATCAATGGCATGTATAAGCTAATAAAGTAAATGATTCTATGAAATGAATGTAAGGTCAACCAATGGTATGGCTAACAAATCTTGGTTTAGTTATGTGATGAGGTTATCTTATAAAAATGAATGAATCTATCTTGAAAATATGTTGAATTGGATTGGTTGATTTGGATTGGTCTCGATATAATATTGCAGGGAAGGTTAAATATCTGTAAAGGGATTATATTGAGTTTTCCTAAAAAAGAAAATAGAAAAAAAATTATTTATTTGTAAACTCCGATAATACCTCGTACTCTATTCCGGCAATGAATACGGGTAGGGGGTATTACAGTTTTTGCATGGGCCCATTCATTGATGTAAAATATCACAATGTGATAAAACAATCAATTAAAAAAGACTGCTGGTTCACTGGTTAAGCATTTGTACGTATTCTGTCTGGTTCTGAATTCGAATCCCATCGTAACATTAGGGAATATTTTTTTCCGCAAATGTCGGAAGGGGTAGTGGTTAACTTAAAACATTTTGTCGTTCTTTTCATTTTTCTTCTAAAACCTTTGTTCTTTGTTTCTCCTTTCTTCCTTCTTTTATTTTTCTTCTTCTGGTGAGGATATTACAAAAGACGTTAATCCGCCGTATTAGTTTGATTTCTTCTGTTTTGTACGAGGTGAGTGTGCGAATTGGAATAGAATGGCGTCGAATCTTTCGACATGTTTTTAACAATCGGTTAATTTTGCTAAATGTTGAAATTGATTGTGTAATTGGTTGTAGAATGATTAATTAGATTCCGGGTAGTCTCTATATTGTTTCTCCATCAAAATGAAATTAGGTGCATACTGAATACTCTAATTTTGCAAGTTTCAGATAGCCGGATATGGTGGCTATCGATGCCATATGGCCAGGCACACGGGCGTGTGTCTAGGTTGTGTGAGTTACACGGACATGTGGCAGGCCGTGTGATCAGTTGTGTAACTCACTTTTCATCGAATTGGGGCCACACAGGCTGACATACGGGCATGTGTCCAGACTGTGTGTGGCCAAACTAGTGCAGGGTTCACACAGGTACGAGACACAGGCATGTGTCTAGGCTGTGTAACTCACTGTTTGTGACTTAGGACCACACGGGTAAGCACATGAACTTGTGCTTAAGCCGTGCGAGTCATACGAGCAAGGAAACAGCCGTATGTCCAAGCCGTGCAACTTTTTGTTTACAGGTTAGAACCATATGGGCAGAGGGCATGGGCGTGTGCCCAGGCCGTGTGAGCCACACGGGCAAGGACATGGTCGTGTGTCTAGGCCGTATGGCAGTATAAATGAGACTCAAAACCCGTTTTTGAGGCCGTAAATGAGGCCGTAAATGTGTTCTATAACTGATAATGGTTTCTCCAATGTATGAATGGTCTGAACTTGATTGAGGAAGAACTCTCTGATTTTTTGTAACTGACACCTGAATGTTATAACTGTAAGTGCATTGTAAATATCTGTATACTGCATATGCATGGGTTGGGATGTTGTGAAGAAGGAAGTAACCTACTCTGAATTAGTGGTTAAGCCACTATATGAATAATTCTAATTTTGGTGCTTGATGCATTATGATTCAACAGCTAAGCTGCATTACTGTAAACGTGTCAAATAGACACTTCGCAGTGTTTAGAGATGGATGGGCGTTGAATGTCCTTAATGGTGTGTTGGGATGGTTGAAGATAGTGCGTAGCAGATGGGGTTTAAGAATATCTGCATTTGAATATGATCTGCGATATATATATATATGAAATTGCATATATATAAATATCTATCTGTGTATGACTGATTTGTTCTGACTCTAAATTGTAAATAGTCCTGTACCAACCGAATCTTTGAATATAACTACTTTGTAAATGAATACTAACTGAATAATTTAACTTCGGTTTTGCACTGAGTTCACAACTCACTCTGTTTTTGGTTGGATTTCAGGTGATCCCTAGTCTTGATTGGGTCTATGTCGCGGAAGCTCAGTCAAACTTTTATCTTTTCTTTTAGGCATTACCACTAGGGATTTACGTTTTATGGAATTTATGAAGACTATATGTTTTAAATTGTTGATATCATTAATGATACGTATGAATGGTTTCGTTCAATTGTGTTATGATAGTATGAATTTTAGAACGGGTGACGTAACTCTCCAAACTTGGTCTAGACGTCTAGACTGGGTCTAGGGTGTTACATGAGCAAAAACTCAAGCACACGAACAAAATTTGAATAGAAAATGAAGAAATAGGACAAGTCTCCAAGGCATATATCAAGCCACCATCTTTAAGGTTATATTCACCCCACCTATATTTGGTGTGCAAAAGAGTTTTAAGCAAATTAACCTCAAGGATATATTGAAACCAACAACTATTTGCATTTTGCACTGACGAGAATAGTCTACTAAGCATTGAGCAATGTATAACAAGAAACTCAATTTCTACAAAGAATTTCTACAGTAACTCTTTATAGAACAATCTAATAATATTAGAAAATGAGGAAGGATAGAAAGAATTTTTAGAACTTATTGGTGTAATTTCCAAATAAAATAAAAAGAATTTTTAGAACTTGTTGGTGTAATTTCCAAATAAAATCTCAGTCCTATTTATAGGAATTTTTTGAATAATAACATCTTTATAAAGGCATATAATTATTCATCTAATATTATAACTATTTAAGTAACATTGTTTGAATAGTTATAACTCTTTTTAAAAAATCAAGTGATATAACTCTTGACCAATGGCCAAAAGATTTATCTTTTGATTAATTACACTCATTCATTTATAGTTATTAAAATAATATAAATATTTGAAAATGTCTAACGATTCCCTCATTTTTAAAATTTTTAGATTTTGATATTCTTGGAAATCAATTTGCATAAATGAAGGTGCATTACGATTGAACATTCACTTAGTGAAAAATGTTAAAATTAATCGAAATTGCATGGTAGACTAAACTTTGAACCAGCTATTCCATTTGATTAACCGAACACATCTCACACAATGATTTCAACATCGGTCAATGCATAATATCTAGGGACGCTATTATGACCATATGTCCATGTCCTCTTTTCATAAGTGCTATTAGAGCCAAGCCCTTGAGCTCTTAGGAGCGACCACACTTCCTCTCACATAGGTAGATCCCATCAAGAGTGTTCCCATAATTATAACACTTTAACATATTTATGTTATAGGTCCATTAAGAGTACATTACTTATCATTCTCTTATCATTACAGGTACCTAGCACTTTAATCTTAGGATGAATTTATTTATAGTGCTAACATTCACATACTAATGATGTACTTTATCTCATTGAACTTAAGACTTGACATTATACCAAGTTTTCAGTCGAGTTTCCATCATGGTTGACTTTAATTAATGGGCTTGATTCCCATCCCTTTTGAGGTATTGTTGACTACATCTCTATCAAGACTTTTTGTTAAAGGATCTGCCAAATTTTCACTTGACCTCACATAATTAATACTGATCACTCTGTCAGAGATTGATTGTTGGACATAGCTATGTCTTAATCCAATGTGTCTAGGCTTTCCATTATATACTTGGCTTTATGCCTTTGTTAGAGTAGCCTCACTATCAAAATGGATAAAAATAGGTGAAATTGGTTTAGGCCATAGAGGTACATCATAAAGAAAATTTCTTAACCATTTTGCTTCTTTAGATGCAACGACTAATGCAACAAATTTTACTATCATGGTGGAATCAGTAATACATGTTTGTTTCTTGAAACCTTAAGAAATGGCTTCTCCACCAAGAATGAAGATCCATCTACTAGTAGATGTATGATCTTCCAAACTTGCAATCCAACTAGCATCCGAATACCCTTCTAAAATTGAAGGATATCCATTATAATACAATCCATAGGTAATAGTTTTCTTTAAGTACCTAAGTACTCTATTCAAAGCTTGCCAGTGCAAACTACTTAGATAACTTGTGTACCTACTCAATTTCCCAACAAAATATGCAATATTTGGTCGTGTATAAGCCATTATGTACATAAGACAACCGATTAGACTTGGATCTTTCAATTGATCAATTTTCCCACCAGCATTAGATACTAATTTTATTTGAGGATCCATGGGTGTAGATGCTAGTATGCAATTGAAAATATCAAACTTTTTAAGCACCTTTTCAATGTACCGTGATTGTGATAAAGCTATAGTGGTTTCCTGTCGGGTTATTTTAATCCCAAGAATAACATTTGCTACACCCATATTCTTCATAGCAAAGTTTTTTGGCAAGAATTTCTTTGTGTTTTCTATTTGTTCCAAATCCGTGACAAATATGAGCATGTCATCTACATATAAGCAAATTATGATACATTTTCCATTTTCAAAATTGCTATATATGCACTTATTAGATTTATTCATTTCATAACCATTAGCTAGAACAACCTTGTCAAACTTTTGGTGCCATTGCTTTGGTTCTTGTTTAAGTTCATATAGAGATTTAACAAGCTTACATACCTTATGCTCCTATCCTAGAACAACAAATTCTTCCTGTTGTTGCATGTACACTTCCTCTTCTAATTCACCATTTAAAAATGTAGTTTTAACAACCATTTGGTGAACAATCAAATTATACATTGAGGTAACTGATATTAAGAGCCTAATCGTAGCAATTATTGCTATTGGAGCATAAATATCAAAGCAATAAATACCTTATTTCTGTGTAAAACCTTTGGCTACCAACCTTGCTTTAAATTTATCAATAGTTCCATCGACCTTCATTTTCTTTTTGAAGATCCCTTTACAACCTATTGGTTTGGAACCCGGTGGAAGATCAAGTAAGATCCATATTTTGATTTCCCATTATTGAATCCATCTCATCATTTATTGCTTCTTTCCAAAAAGCAGAGTCTTGAGATTTTATTGTCTCTTCAAATGTAATAGGAAAAGATTCCGTATTATAACAATAAGGTATCTTATTGCATATACTTTCACCTTTTCCTTCTATAAGAAACATAATGAAATCTGATCTAAAATCTTTGGCCTTTTTAATCCTTTTACTTCTTCTTAATTCTTGACAAGATTCATCATAATTACCAATTTGTTCCAATAGAATCTCATCCTCATTTAAAGAATGAATCAATTATTATGGGTGTAATTGTCTTGAAATAGAATTAAATTATTTTCATCAAAATAGTATCTCTTGATTCAATAACAATATTAATTGAAATTGAATCATTTGGTTCAATTACCATGAACCTATATGCCTTGTTATGTGCATATCTTATAAACATGCATTCAATTCCTTTTTCACCTAACTTTTTATGCTTAGGTGTTGGAATTTTGACAATAGCTCTACAGCTCCAAACCTTTAAATAATTAAGGTTTGGTTTCCTTTTCTTCCATTGTTTATAGGGAGATATTTTAGTTTCCTCATTAGGAACTCTATTCAATATATGACAACTTGTTAGAACACCTTCTCGCCAAAAACCTTGTCCGAGACCTGGATATGATAATGTTGAATTTATCATTTCAGTCAAGACTCTATTTTTCCTTTCAGCTACTGTAACAACCCTAACCCGTCCATCACCGAAATAGGGTTGTGGAGCATTACCGGACTTATATCACCATCGAACATACATTTATCAATTCAATTACAAGTCATTCACAAACATTCATCAAATCCTTAATATGAGTCTATAAGGCCCAAAACTTGCTTTAGAAGTGGTTCGGGATTAAACTGATATCTCAAGAAATTTTTAGAAAACTTAGAAAATTTTTTCAAAATGCAAGGGACACACGCCTGTGTGGCCTGACCATGTGTCTCACACGGCCAAAGACACACCCGTGTCACAGGCTGTGTGGACATTCGGAATGGTATTACATGGTCGTGTCCCAGCCCATGTCCAACCCGGTGTAACTCTCTGACTTGGGTTGCACGGCCAGCCACATGCCCGTGTGACCAGCCCATATGCCTTTTGAAATGGCTTCACACGCCTGTGTGGTAGGCCATGTGTTAGGCTGTGCCAAACCTGTAGGGTATACTGACTTATGCCACATGGTCAAGTCACACGCCCGTGTGCTGGGTCGTGTGGAGCATACTAACTTGATTTCTAATTAAACACCAAGGGACACATGGTCGTGTTACCTAACCGTGTGTCATACACAGCTGAGACACATGCCCGTGTCTTTGCCCATGTGGAAAAAAATAGGCTATTTACTAAGCCTTTTTTCTCACCCAAATTGAAACCACCTAATCACATCAATTGACATATAACATAGCATCAATAGACATTCAAACCAATCTAAACCAAGCATAATTCATGCCATTTCAATACCATCAACTACAAGGCAAACAAGTACCACAATACACTATTCAATTTTATACCAAATTCACGTTCTCAATTCACTTAACTAGTTAACTTTATATTTACACTTTCTTACCTCTAATCACATACATACCAAATCTTCAAATTTCAACCATATGGTACTCCAAATATCAATTCATAACAAGCATATAAATGGAAATACTACATAACATAACAAAGGCTATTTGCACAAATATATACATCACCAAATATACGAAAACAAGCCAACTCTCATGGCTATACACAAAACCAAACGCTTAGAATTTACAAGACAACTCAAATGGCTAAATTCATTACCAAACCATAAACCAAAATGACCATAATTCCTATACATGCCATTTATCCAAATACATAAGTTTCAAAGGTACCAAAGTGAAAGCTTGATAGTGTGATGAGATCTTCGATGATATCCAATTCGAGCTAGCTTCGATAAACACTATAAAACACTGAAAAGTAAACATAGTAAGCTATAAAGCTTAGTAAGCTCGTACAGTTAATAAACTATACTTACCATACATGTACAATTAATGAAATTAAACATATCATAAATAATTTCATATAGTTACACAAACCTATCACATGTTTATTCACAAGATTAAATATGAAATTCACAAGTTTCTTCAATTTAATGCTTGTACGGTTCATGTACATACCTGTACCAACTTGTATCAATCTCATACTTATCCATATCCTCAATATACCAGTTGAACCATTTGAAATACTATCGAATACTCTAGAATCTCACACCCTAAGTGCCAATACATAGCCGAAGTTATCTCAATCTCATGTCACATATAATGCTCATTCTCAATCTATTAACGGGTCACTTACACAAGCTGACGATCATGACGTAGCTACACGGTGCTGGTCACACAAGCTGATGAGAATCCGTAACACATGCTGGATAACTCAGCCACCGGTAGGACGTATGGACCATCACCCAAATCATATAACCCCTAATGACATGTCATTAGTATCCTAATCTATTCCTAAGGTTCAACCGGGATTTCACATTGCCGAATCTTCATCGAACATATCCGTAGGATCGAATTCACAATTAAATTCAATAATAAAGCATTTAAAACATAATTATAACAATGCTTATTAACATATGAACTTACCTCGATTGTTAAAACGACGAAATAGATCAACTAGTCCAAAACTTTATTTTTCCCCCGATCTAGATTTGAACTTCGTTTTTCTTGATCTATATGTAATCAAATTTAGCTTATTTAATTTTCATTCTAATCAATTTAGCCCAACAAGTATATTATGACAACTTTACACTTTTGCCCCTAATATTTAAACATTTTTACAGTTTAGTCCTTAGCTCATAAAAACACAAATTCATGCAATTAGGTCCCTACCCATGCTAGCCAAATTTCTATTATTACCATAGCAGTCCATATTTTTCATTTATTTTACATTTCTACCACAAAATTTCCACATTTCTTAATTTAAACCCTAATTAGAAATTTTATCAAAAATCACTCTACAAATGTTGTTTATCCAACAACAACCATACATTTTCTATCATCAAACATCAAAATACACCTATAATCATCAATGGAAAAAACTTAAACCTTTAAAAATTTTACAAATTTGTCCCTGGGCTAGCTAGATTAAGCTACAATGATCTCAAAAACATAGAAATCATTAAAAATGGGACAAAAATCATACCTATTTGAAAGAAAAGAAGATGGCCGAACCCTAGCTTTCTTTCACCATGAAAAATAGGATTAGATTGTGTATTTCAAGAAGATGAACACAATTATAAGGTTTTGTTTTATTTAATTATCATTTACTTACTAAATTACTTAATTAACCTTATTACTTATCCAAAATTTCTATAATGCCAAGCCAATATCATCCACTATCAAATTATTAGGCTATTTACCATATAAGGACCTCTAGTTTAAGGTTCTATAGCTATTAGACACCTTTAACTATTAGAACATAACTTTTACACTTTACGTGATTTAGTCATTATTATCAAATTAAACACTCAAACGATGAAATTTCTTAACGATATTTTCACAGTATCATACTATCATGCTGTAGACATTAAAATAATAATAAAATAATTATTTTGACCTCAAATTTTTAGTCCCAAAACCACTGTTTTGATTTGACTAAAAACGGGCTGTTATAGCTACACCATTTTGTTGTGGTGTGTATGGGCTGAAACTTGATAGATAATCCCATTGGACTCAAAATAACTTGGATTATAATATTCTCCACCGTTATTCGATCTTAAGCACTTGATAAATGATTCACACTGAATTTCAACTTTAGATTTATAAACTTTAAATTTATCAAACGCTTCATCTTTTGAATGTAACAAATATACATAGCAATATCTAGAACAATCATCAATAAAAGTAAGAAAATATTTCTTTCCACCTAATGTAAGTGATAGGTGTATAAAGTAATATGCTTTAGTCTCATTCTTAATGCATTCTTGGGTGCTTATTCGATGTTAATGGTGAATTTTATGCTCCTAATTTTTTAAATTAATGTTTTTATACTTAGGAGATAATTTGGGAGCAAAATGAGTAAAAAACGAGTGAAAACTGGAAAATCAGAGAGAGTTACAAGAGCTGCACAGGCTGGACCATTCCACACGACCGTGTGAGCCACACGGTCATGTGGCAAGTTGTGTCAATTTCGTAAATTTGGACCCTAAATTGAAGAAAAATGCGATATTTAGGTTTTTCAGGCATTCTAAGACTTATATATGACAAAAAAATAAGAAGGTAGTAGTAAGCCGTCATAGAATATTAAAGAAAACAACTCGAAAAAAATACCATTAAAGTTGATTTTGAGTCTGATTTCTGTCAAGATTGAAGACTCCCAATTGATTTCTCAAGAGATTATAATGAGTTTCTTCATTTATTTCTGTTATACTGTTTTTGGGATGTTTTTATTTGCAAGCATGAACTAATTTTCTAAATACCTAGGGAGATGAACCTTATTATGAATTCTGTCGTTTGATTTTTATTTTATGCAATAAAGGCTTAGATTTTATTCTCAATTTGTGTGCTTAATTCTTGTTTTGATATTTCTAGATTATTGATCTATGTTTGATATGCTTAAATCAGAGGAGGAATAGACCCTGTTTAAGAGTAGATCTAGAGTAATTGAGTTGAGTTGTATGCAGTCCTAGAAATAAGATGACACAAATCTATCGGATTAGAGTCAAATCTAATAAGGGAATTCATTGATCGAGTTAATGTGAGATAATAGGGGTTTTAATTAGAAATAAATTTCAATTAATCAACCTAGAGTCAGTTGCTCTTATTCTTGAAGAGAGATATTAACATAATTTAGGGATTTCTACGGATCAAAATACTAAGTGAAGAAATTGGATAATTTAGATTGATAGTGACAGATGAAATCTAGGTGAATTCTTTCCTAGGTATTGTTTTGCTTCTTGGTTGTTTACTTGATTATTTTCCTAATTTGTTCTTTGTGCATTTGTAGTTAATTAATTTAGTGAATGTTAGTTATCAATCATTCGCTCCAATTATTTGGTTAAATAATAGAAAGATGATAATTACTCGTACTTTTAGTCCTGGTGGGAACAATTCCATTTCTCACCATAGGTATACTATTAATTGATAGGTGTACTTGCCTTAGTCAGTTTTTTAGTTGGTTTACGATGCATCAAGTTTTTAGCATCGTTACCGGGGACTAAAGTATTAGGAAAAATTATTTTTATTAATTTATCCAATTTTGTTTTAATTTTAATATTTTTGTTTTTAATTTAATATTTACATTCTAATTTTTCTGTTTGTTTGATTATGACAAGTTCTTTTGGTTTATGACTAGAGGAAACCTGTTGGAACCGTGAATTTTTTACATTAAGATTGAAAGAATTGGTTGCAAAAATCGGAGAGAAGTTAAGAGAATTAAGGCAAGTGTAACACCCTATACCTAGCCCGATCGCCGAGCCTGGATATTACGATGTCATACCGCCATCACACATCACACACACAATAGAAGTGCTAGGTTATTAAGAGATCATTCCTTTTTAGCATTCATGCAAATTTTAAGTCTAATATACATCAATCATCATTAAAACATGCTCAAGATACTTCAATTGAATTAACATTAACAATTATACATGATTTATGGCCATTTAACAAAATTTCCAAAAAAAGAACATAGGTATTGATATTGTAGCAATGGTATCGATATTTCACTAAAAAGGTATAGGTATCAATTGGAAAATTGATACCGAAATTGAATTCTGTTTTTCGTCCAAAATCAAAATCCCAGAAATTATCGGTAACTTTGCTAAAGTATCGATTATTTTTGTAACACCCTACACCTTTGCCCTACGCCGGGACGGAATACGAGGCATTACTAAATTTAAACACATGCATCCAAACATTTACGAGTCACCAAGACTTGATTAAATTCAAGATTTTTTCAATCTTTTTCCAAAACTTCTTATCAGGGGCCTATAAGGCCCAAAGCATCTCTTGGAAATCACTCGAGACCAATTCGGGTCCTCTAATCAACGTTAGGAAAATGACCTTTGAAACAGGGCGCACGCCTGTGTGGATGGGCAACACGCCCGTGTGGAACTTGAACATGGTCGTACTGATGGTCGGTGTGGCACACACTGTCTAAACACCTAGGGACACGCCCGTGTCCTATGCCCATGTGAATTAAATTCTAAATTCGAACCTACAGGGGTTTTCACATGGCCTGGCACACGCCCATGTCTATAACCCGTGTCCCTCACACGGCCATGACACGTCCCTGTCCTATACCGTGTCTAAAAACCTTGACATTCTGTTTCTGACGTCAGCATCCAATTAGGGGCACACGCCCGTGTGCTAGACTGTGCCCTTCATACGGTTGAGACACATGGCCGTGTCTCTACCCGTGTGTTTACTACCATGCATACTGACCTGTAAAATTTACATGCAGGGGACACACGACCGAACAACATGCCCATGGGGCTGGCTGTGTGTCACACATGACCTAGACACACGCTCGTGTGTCTACCCATGTGGACAATATAAGGCTATTTACCAAGCCTTATGCCACCCTGAAACAAAATTTGATACTAATCAACATATCAAGGTCTAATTTAATATGAGTTTTCAACCAACAACCATAGCTAAGGCCTATATACATTTCACAAGTTTAATCATGTCAACAATTTCACATTCGCAAAAGTCTATCTTGAATTCATATAAAGACTTACAATATTAGCCATTTTCATGGCCTTACACAAAATGAGTCAAATGCTAAAACAAGCCAACACCTTTGGCCCCAAAACAATGTGACACAAAAATAAAATCAAAGATTCCTATACATGCCATAATCAAAATGATAAAACTAGTTATACCAAGTGCTTCAAGGATAGTGTGACTGGCTTCTTCGACGTAGGCGACGATCCTCGAACTACTTTGACGGCACTAAAAGGAAATGGAAAGGAAAAAGGGTAAGCATGGGAGCTTAGTAAGTACATATATTGATATGAACTCACCTCAAAAGTGATTTGAGTCGTATGAGTTGCCCGATCGATAAATTGGGTAAGTCTTGGTTCATTTCGAAAAAGGCTAAAAATGGATAGAAAGTAGGCTTAAACAAAGAGGTTAAAAATGGATTAGAAGAATGGTGGATAAAATTAGGCTAAGGGATTTGATAAACAAATTAGTTGGCTGAACGAGCGAAATGAAAGGATGGTGGATAGGAATAAATGGCTAAGTCCAGAGAATGAACCAACAATAGCGATTGTTGACCCGAGTCTCAAAATAGGCACTTAGGATAATAAAAGGGAATGGGAAGAATGGTAACGATAATTTGATGATAAACCTCGACCCGCTATCTATGAAGATAGGAACCTCAGTATGTAGAACGTCACACTTGAAAACAAGTGATAAGTTCAAGAAATAAACGGATTTGACGCCACAAGGGTTGCTTGATAAGTCAACTCAGTCTATAGAGAACAATGAGAGTATGAACACTCACAAAGTAATATGATAATAAAAAATTCATCAAAAGTTGTCTAACCCGAAAATGTTTACAAGAGAGCT
This sequence comes from Gossypium hirsutum, assembly GCF_007990345.1. Taxonomy (NCBI): domain Eukaryota; kingdom Viridiplantae; phylum Streptophyta; class Magnoliopsida; order Malvales; family Malvaceae; genus Gossypium; species Gossypium hirsutum. Next base: position 117,403,116 of record NC_053429.1, on the reverse strand, counting down.
ATTTATAGACATAAAGATGACTACTCAAATTTGGCATCTATATGTTCACACAATAATAAAAATGTCCACACTTATATATTAAAAATGGTTCATGAATTCGGCAGGTTCATGCACAAGCCGAATGGATACTTTCTTCCCCCTTGGTTTGTGCATGCATGCTTAGCCATGAAGAATCTTTAAGTCCATGAATGTCCAACCTTAAGATCCCTTTAATCCCCTTTGGCCAAATGCTAAGTGCATGGGACATGCATCTCTCTTAATGGAAGCTTTAATGATGGGCTGGTTCATGAATGGCAGCATGTACCTTGTAGATTCGTTCTCCCCTTTGTGCATGCACATTATTCATTCAATATGCTGAAGTTATGTGTCAATTCACCCCTTGGACGTTCTTGAAGGTGAACGTGCCATGCATATACTTTAATTGATTCTTAATGGCGTCTTGAGCACATAAAGGGGCAACTGGCATTTAACTGATTCAGCCCCTACTTTCGATGCATGTATGTGCTTGTACATTGGCTGAGTTAATGAGCTAATTATTCATGAACTTGAAGCATATATCTTGGATCAGCTCCCTTGCATGCATTTAGCTGCAAAACAATTCAAGGACACATTAAATGGAATTAAGGCAAATTAATTCAGCTGCATTAAGACATATTAATCCACTTATCAATTCGGCTGGAACTTAAGACACATTAAAAATAGGCTGTAACAAATTGATAACATGTTTTACTAAGACATATTAAAATTCAGAGTAGCCTAAGACACAATAAAGACATGTATGAACTAAGGCACATTAATTTTAGCTGGACACTTTAACAAGAAATAAATTTGTCCTAGCTTAGACAACTGAATTAGATAATTAAATATGCAAAAAACTAAGACACATTTAAATTTAATTAAAATGTCCAGATTTTAAACTCAAAGCAAACAATAATTATTTGAGTTGCACCAAATTAAGTAAATTTAAAACTAATACTGAATTTATTCGAATCATAAAAGAACAGACTGGAAAGAAATTAAATTGAGCTCAAACGAGCTTATTTAAACCGAATTAATCTTGTTGAATGAGCACACGAGCTCATTGAGCTGGAAATGAGCTGAATTGAGCTCGTTGAATTAAATTCAGGCTTCATTTTACACTTAGGCCCCTCGAGCTTAGGCTATGATCGATGTTTTCAAATTATGTCGAAACATGATACGATCGGGTTTGTATCATATATGCAAATAAGTGTAATTAGAAACACATTCGTCAAATAATGGCTTATCATACTTAAAATGATATATCATTTTAACTTCACTATCTTGCTCTTCCTTCTTTTACGCATACGTACTACATCTCATCACATACTAAGGTCTTCGTTCGAGAGTTTAGTATACATACCTGTAGTTACCCGTAAAATTACTCAAGTTGATTCTCTCTATTGACATACCTCATTGGAAGTATCACCAATCCATTCATTGAGTTACCCCTTTGAACACTCGGAAATACCAATGAATACACAGATAGTTTACTCCTACGTACTATACAAGTAGCCAAAGCTACCTCGTACTTTGTAATACTTTCATATTTGAGCTACTCACAGGCCTTTTTACCAAGTCAGTACCCGGACCCCATAGCTCTATCATGTAATGCCCTCTCATTGAGCTACTCACGGTTCTGCACACAAAGTCAGTACCCGGATCCGCATTACATATTTTACTTGTCTCATGAACTCAGAATCAACTCATGAGTTCAGACCACTTAATTTCTCATGACTTACCTTTTGTATCCTATACTATTTCTGAGGTTCGACGGGATCTCGTATCTAACCTGATGCTGTCGCACTTGTTCATAATGTAGGTTACTCTTATATTGCATTATTTATACTTTCATGGTATCGAGTAGATTATGATACATGGTAAAAATAAAAAATTTAAAATTAAGCTACAATGACACATTATTTACATATGTACTTACCTCGGCACAAAATGATGGAAACGAGCCTATTCCTCGTAAATTTTGTTCTTCTCTCGATCAAGACCCGAATCACGTTTCTCTTGATTTGCAAGAGGCTAGCTTGCCTGAAATTTCAAGGCTTCAAAACCCTTATTTTTGCTAAGAATTTCGGTGAAGAAGAAGAGGTGAAATGGGTGATATCTTTTGCTTATTTTATTTCTTTTCAGTCAAACAAGTCACCAAATTTTTACCTAACATTGGCTAGTATAATTCTTTGTCCCTATGGCCGGCCATGCTGCATTTTAAGGGTCTATTTGTCCTTTAAAGACCTTAAATTTTGGCTCTCTATCTATTTTGTATGTCTATCAAGTGAAATTAAACTTTAACCTTTTATGCGATTTAATCCTTTTTCGCAATTAAACTCTCAAACGCTAAAATTTATTTCACAAAATTTTTCATGCACCTTTATAATCATGCCGTCACACATAAAATAATATGAAAATAATTTTTCCGGCTTCAGAATAGTGGTTCTAAAACCACTTTTTTGACTAGGTCAAAAATCAGGCTATTACAATTTTACCCCAAGTATCGAAACTCGTGATATGGTATCAATACCAAATCGCAAAACTGACTCCCTACACTTTCCAAAATCTGAGAGGTATCGTTTTTAGAACCTGAATACCGATACCTCCATTGTAGGTCACAAAAATACAACATATGGTCCATTCCTACTTAGTTCCATTCAACATGCATCTATTAAATCAACATTTAAACATCAAAACATCTGAAACAACAATTCAAAATGCCACAAAATTGTCTGAGCAAACAACTAGGAACCAAGTTTAATGGGTCAAAATATCAAGCAAGTAAGACATGAAAACATCCTAAATACCATAGCAAAATTTAGCAAAATGACTACCACATTGCCTTAAAATCCCAACATAAATGAATAAGCAAACACCTACGAAGATAAAGCAAAAGTCTCACTTGGATCACGCCTTTGGTACCACACCGCTCACACCGGCACTTAACTAATTTGCAATGGTTAAAAAGAAGTAAGTGAACTTAACAAGCTCAGTGAATCCTCAGAATAACTACCATGCAAACGAGTCATCAAGCATTAACGAAATAACCATTTAGCATAATTACAGCATCTCAATTTTATTTTCATATTACTAGTTCATGCATCTTTTGATGATTCTTTTTCAAAATAATCACATATCATTTAAGCATACACCACAATTGTAACGCCCCTTACCCATGTTCAACACCGAAACAAGGTACGAGGTATTACCAGAACATAACACATACCATTAAACAAAACTGAGATAAAAATATGTCATCCAAATAGATAGTGTATCATTATAACATATGTCTTGAACAATATTAGCCAACTTCAATGGCTTTGTACAAAATAATTGGTCAAATAATGTAACCAATATTTTAAACCTAGGCAATTATGACACGTGACAAAATAACGAAGCCTACTACACATGCTATAATTCAAAATGTTTAGTTCAAATACCCAAAAGTATTGATAGTGCAGGCAGATCTTCAATGATCCTTAACTCCTGTGCAAGCGGGATGACACTATAAGACAAAAGAGAGAAAAGAAAGTGAGCTTATAGCTTAGTAAGTAAGTATATAAATAATAATTAAAGAATCTAATATGTTTACACAATAACTCAAGTGTACCTACTTTTAATTTCAATATTTACTCCACTTTGATCAAGCTGTCTCTCTTGCGTCATGTTCACTAAATAAATCATAACTCGAGTTACAAAACTCAAAATTCAAATCCATAAAATTTTCCTGAAACGAGACTCATATTACTTCTCACTAAAATATTTCTAGAATTTTTGGTCCATCCAATTAGTACAGTTTATTAGTTAAAGTTTCCCCTATTATACAACTTGATGGATCTGACCTCTGTTCACTACGAATTGATTTTCTCCTAGTAAAAAAGTAAAATAGCCATGAAATTTGTTTCATTTAAAACTAGACTCAATAAGGAATCTAGAAATATAAACTATATTTAGTAATTATGTTTTAAAATTTTTTAATAATTTATCAAAGTCAGAACAGGGGATCACATAGTCATTCTGAACAAGTCACACACAAATATAAATATCTCCAAATATAGAGTTCCTTTACTTGCTCTGTTTCTCTTACATGAGAATAGACTCATTAAGCTTTAATTTAATATCTCATTCAGCCTCTAATTAAATTCATACTATTTTTGGTGATTTTTCAAATTCACGTCACTGCGACTGTCCGAAACAGTATTATTGCAAATTCACTCTTTCACACTTTCTTTGTATTAACCTCATTTAGTATACATATCACAATTTATTTTCACCACATTTCATAGATCACAAGTATAGGTCCATGATTACAATGTCACCGTAAAATCATCCCGTTGAACACTTCGGATCAATTCTCGATACTTGGTGGTTTCAGCACACAGCTCCACCCATCATATATCATATAATTCAGCTCTCTTGTACACATGGTGAACACTTAGTACTACCCATGTGACCTAGCCAATTTATCTCGTAACTCTCTTGTCTACATGGTGTCCTTCACTTGGGATAACATGCGACCTAGCTACATTTATCTCTCCCGTAGCTCTCTTGTCTACATGGGATACATCCCGTATCACACATGTGACCTAGCTACTACATAGTATCTCGTAGCTCTCTTGTACACATGATGTGCACTCAACACCATACATGTGACCTAGCTACGTTCCATCTATATTATTTAATCTTTTCGAATGTTCAACCGGGATTTCTCTCTCTATTACTTATTTCCATTCTTTCAATAGTCGATTTATGCTTCAAAATCAGCTAAAATATGTATAATAGGCTGAAATATAAGAATGTAAATGAGTTTAATGTATTATTTACGTACAAACTTACCTTGGTGCAAAATATGAGAATTTTGCAATTTAGTCCAAAATATTTTCTTTCCCCCGTTCAAGGTCGATTCCACACCTTTCTTGATCTATAACAACACATTTAGCTCATTTAACACTCATACTATTTATTTCAATCCAAAAATCACATTATGGAAAAATTACAATTTTGCCCCCTAACTTTTACAAAATTATGATTTTTCCCCGAGGCTCGGAAATTTAATTTCAGCCCTTATTCTTATATTTTATGACATGCTGAACATTTTTCTCTTCTATGACAACATCAAATTCTCACTCTAACACATAGTTATGAACAATAGGTATTTTTACCGATTATGCCGTTTTGCTCGTTTTCGCTAAAAATTGCTTAGAAAAGATCGTCCTCCTAACTTCAAACATTAATATTCTACCATCAAACATCAAAATACATGCATATCATTCATGTGTAAATTTTTAAACATAAACCCTAACTCGAAATAATGGTAGAAATAGGTAGACCGAGCTTCGAGGGTTTCAAAAATGTAAAGAACATTAAAAACGAGGCTTGAATGCACTTACTATTAAGCTTGAAAGCTTGGAAAAACCCTAGCTATGGAGAACATGTAAATTTCGGCCAAGCTTGAATGAAGATGAACACATTTTTGTGTTGTTTTTCCCATTTTATTTCATTTAATATACAAATGACCAAAATGCCTTTACTACTAAACTTTCTAAAAATTCCATCCATGTCCAAATTTTTGTCCATATAAAGTATAATGGTCTAATTCCATTTAAGGACCTCTACTTAAAACCTGCATTTCAATCAAGTACTTTATGAACTAGAACACACACATTTTTCACCTATTTCAATTGAGTCCTAAACGTCAAATTAAACACCCAATCGATAAAATTTCGCAACGAAATTTTCACACAATTATGCAATCATAATATAAACACTAAAACTAAATCAAAATAATTTTTTTCAACCTCAAATTCGTGGTTTCAAAACCACTGTTCTGTTTTGGCCTTAAATCGGGCTGTTACAACAATATTCATAAACATATTCATTAATAAATTGGAACTTGAGCTATGAAACACAAAATTGGGCTCTATCACCACTCATTAGATACAAGGATCTCCAACACACCAAAAGACTCAAAGAGTCGAACATATCCAAAAAGTGAAGCATATAGCTAACATTTTCTATCACACCAAACATGTCCCATTGAATGGAGCTTAGATCCCATTCCCTTATCTCTCCAACATGTCCCAGGGCCTAAACGCCCAAATCACAAAACACATATAGGTGAGTACTCACAATCCTATGGCATGCTAACTATATCCAATGGTCTCAAGGTTCACAGGGCCAAAATATATGTTATTAACACACACATTTACTTACTATTAATTGCACTTTATCTTTGTATAATCACATTATAATCACAACATATTCACTGTCATATGGCACGAATAACATGCCCATATTCAACTCTTTCATAATAGCCATCATAAGCATAATGCACATATTACAATATCACATTTTACTCCACAATTTCACAACACAATTTCACATATGAATTCATGAGTATGAGAAAGCTTACACTCAAAATTTAGAGTAGGGGTTTAGGCTACTACTAAATTCCCAATTAACGCATTGAATAGTGTGTACAAGTAGCGATTCCAAACATTCACCAATTATGCTTTTGTTGAAATGTCAAAAGCCCAAACTACCCTTTCCTTAACTCATCGACAGTCTTAACAAATCTGAAGCTTCAATACAATAAATCACACAACAACACATTCAACAATCATCCCAGGACTCAACTCAAACAATCAAAAACACAAGCCTAAGCTAAGTTCTTAAGTAACTGAAACCTTCGACATAGCAAATTTAAATTCCAAATATCTTGGTTTATACTTAATCTTTTTGTCTAAAACTAATTCTGTTCATCTAATTATTCAATTACGATAGATCCTCAACCTTTAAACTACATAATACTAATCAATTCATGGTATGATAATTTTTGACATGTTCATGGAAATTTTAACGAAAATTCATTAAAACTCAAGAATTCTTTAACAAAACTTCAATGTAAGTTTAGAAATCTTCTAATTACATCAACATAATTGAAAAAAAACTTTGAAACCATGTTTTTATCCAAAATCCTGAAATCCACCATTAAGGAGCCAAAATTTGGATTTTATTCATAACATGTGATTTAATGGCTAAAAAAATTAGTTTTAAAGGCTAAATAATATTTAAAACTATTTATGAGTTGAATTGTCACCTTAAATGAAAAAAAACCAAACGTTTGGTCAAAAACCCAAAAAACTCACAAGCTTGAGAGATAACAAAATCAATGGTGTTTTAACTGTTTTTGTTGAAATTCTATGGAGATTTATGGCTTGGGTGATGATAGAAATTAAAGGATTAGAGTTTGAAAGATCAAAATAGGTGATTGAGGTTTACGGTTTCAAAGGGATTGCACAACAAAAAGGAAGAGAATGCTTCTTTTCTTTTCTTTTATTCACTTCAAAACTAAAGTGAAAAGAGGGAAATATGGGCTTATTTTAAATTTGGTTTATTTTCCTCTTAAAAGCTCAAAATTTGGACCTTCTTACAAATCAGTCTACTTTCCAAATTAGAGGTCCTTTGAACATATTTTTCAAAAATTGATTTCATTTTTTAAAAGCTATAGTCGAAAACATTTTCGGTTACCATATTTATGAAATTTCTTACATGATTGAGCTAAAATTCCTATTTTACCCTTGAAACTTCTAGGTCTAATTTTGAGGTGTTACAGTAAGATCAATAGATTTTAATAGACGATCAAGAGCAAAAGGACATTACTGTGGATATGGATGATAATCAAAATAATCCCCAGCCTCTTGCATGTCTTGCTACTCGAACTATATATAATTATGCTAAGCGTACTTTGATTGGGGTTGCTGTCAGATCGATAGTTGTTACGAATAATTTTGAGATCAAGTCGAATACAATTTAGATGTTGCAACAATATGTTCAGTTTGATGGGTTGCAAGATGAAGATCCGAATGTTCATATGGCTAATTTTCTAGAGATTTACGACATTTTCAAGATCAATGGTGTTACTGATAATGCCATACGCTTACAGTTGTTCCCATTTTCTTTGAGGAGCACGGCAAAACAGTGGTTGAATTCACTTCCATAGGGTTCTATCACGACTTGGGATCAGGTGACTGAGAAGTTTCTGTTAAAGTACTTCCCACCGACTAAAACAACTAAGTTGAGAAGCAACATTTCTTCTTTTGCTCAAATTGAGTTGGAGACATTATATGATGCATGTGAGAGATTTAAGGATCTTTTGAGAATGTGTCCTCATCATGGGTTACATTTGTGGTTACAAGTTCAAGCATTTTACAACAGTGTAAATCTCTTGGCTAAGCAATTAATTGATGCAGCAGTTGGAGGAACATTGAATAATAAGACACTTGAGGTAGCTCAAGAGTTTATTGAGGAGATGACACTGGATAATTATCAATGGCAAGTCATGAGAACAAAATCAATTAAAGCAGTCGATGTTTTTAATATAGATGCAGTTCCTATGTTGGCATGTTAAGTGGAAGCACTGAGTAAAAAGATTGATGGTTTGAGTTGCAGTAGCATGATGAATCCAGTAATGCAATGTGATGCAATTGGAGCGGGGACAATCAATTCGAAATGTTTACCCTTCGATTCTAACATGGAGCATGAACAAGTCAACTCTATGGGTAATAATTCTAGACCTCAAAATAACCCCTATAGCATTATCTATAATCTAGGATGGAGGAATCATCTGAATTTTTCTTGGGGTGGTCAAGGTAGTTAATGGTCACAACCCTTTCCGGGTTTTCAACAACCTTATCAGCAAAAAAAGAAACCAAACCTTGAGGAGACATTAGCTAAATTTATTTCGGTGTCTGAAACTAGATTTCAGAACACTGAGATAGCTCTAAAAAATTAGCAAACATCGATTCAAAGACTTGAAAATTAGATTGGATACCTTGCTAAACTGGTTTCGAAAAGACAACAAGGTAGCTTACCTAATAACACTGAAACTAACCCAAAGGAGAAATTCCACATAATCACTGTTCGAAGTGTGTAAGGGTTAATCGAGCCTTAAAAAAAGCTGAATCTAGAAGCTGTTGAGAAAAATGATTGGGTTGAGGAAAGCAAGAAAAAACATAAGTCGATGGTTAGAGAATACAAATCATGAATTCCATATCTGGCAGCATTGAAGCAAGACTGCATAAAAGAATATTTGATAAATTTCTTGAGATTTTAAAAAAATTGCATAATAACTTACCTTTTGTTGAAACTCTTTCGCAGATGCCAAAAAATGAATTTTTTTAAAGGAATTGTTAACAAATAAAAGGAAGTTAGATAACTTGTCAACTGTGGAGCGAAATGAGGATTGCTCAGGCATTCTCTAAAACAAACTACCCAACAAGCTTAAAGATCCAGGGAGTTTTACTATTCCTTGTCTTATTAGTAGTTTAAATGTTGAAAAAGTTTTGGTTGATTTAGGGGCTAGTATAAATCTTATACCTTATAAAATGTTCAAACAACTTGGTATCGGGGAACCAAAACCGACCAGGATGAATATTCAATTAGCTGATAGATCAATTAGGTATCCTAGGGGTATTAATGAAGATGTACTTGTTAAAGTCGATAAATTTATATTCCTTGTTGATTTTTTTATATTGGACATGGATGAGGATATTGACGTACCCATATCTTAGGTCGACCTTTTTTGGCCACCGCTAGAACTGTTATTGATGTGGGTAATGGTGAACTTGTGCTGAGTGTAGGTGATAAAAAGGTTACTATTCAAGTATGTGATTTTGTTAGAGTTCCCAGTGAGCGAGATGATTCTCGTTATTCTATTAATGTTAGTAATCATGCGACTCAACATTATTTGCAGGGAATCACTAATGAATACATGTTCAAAGAACATCTGTTTCAAGGTGATAGAAACTAAGGGATAAGTGAATAGAGAATGGTGCAGCTCGATGAACCAGATGAATAGAGAGTGAAGGCCAATAAGAAACCGAGAAAGCACAGAGAAGTAACAAAGTAATGCCATAATGTGTATGTAAAGAGGACGAACCAATTCAAAGTTAGGGATAACGTGCTGCTAGACAAGTTAGATCCACGAATGTTCCCTTCAGAGCTTAAGTCAAGAGGGTCAAATCCATTTGTGGTACAAAACGTATTTCCATATTGAACCATTAAGGTAACACATCTTGATTACGACACATTCAAGGTAAACAGTCATCGTCTCGAACTTTATTTTAGTGGTAATTGTAACACCCTAAACCCGACCTAGAAATTAGACCGAGTTCAGGATGTTACGTTGACCACCAAAGTGATCATAGGAATATTCTGCAAAACAAGTTATCTTAAATTCCATTACAAAACATGTCCAACTTTTTATGAACCAAGAACATTTAACCATTATTCTTCAATTAGGAAAATTTAAGCTAAGTTTAATTTGTGATCAAAATAGGATTACGAGATCAAAAACATAACTTGTACCATAATTTTTACAAAACCTTATAGTTCAAAATCGAATAACAAAATAAAGACTGGAAATAAGAACTGATAATTTGTTATTCACCGAGACTGTCAGAGACTTCCATATACCGTTACCAGCGTCAGAGTTCAAAAATGAACCTGCAAAGGGAAACACTAAGGGGGTGAGCTACATGAGCTCAGTGTGAATTCCAAAATGGTTAGAAACAGATTACAAAAGAGAACACCAGATGGCAGTTTAAAACAAAACATACTTACGGATGTAAGTAGAAATAGATACCAGAGAAGGAGCCAACGCCAACATGCAACCAGAACAAGAGCATACCAAGTACACACAGAATACTTGACACATGTGTTGTTCAGACAAATAGAATATGGTCAGAAAATCTTACACCAAATTGATGCACATAAATGTAGTCAAGTACCAAAACCCACCCATCCAACCAACACACCTCTCCGTCCCCCGATCACACCTCAAAAGAGTTGTTAAAGCTCATCCAACCTACCACACCAAATAGGATCTCGCAAGGCCCATCCAACCCTACACTCCAAGAATGTAGACTAAGCCACTCAGAATATAATACGCAGCAGGGCTAGCGTATATGTAGTACAGTGCAATGCGGTAATCTGCTGTATAGTCATATTGCAGTTTAAACTGCCAAATCAGATAATGGTATGCAACAAGCTAACGTATATGCGGTATATTCGGTAAATAACTGTACGCAAAAATTGCAGTAGAACTGCCAGATCAGATTAGATTTAGTCTCCCTTCTCTTCACAACTAACCCAAAAAATTTAATTTATGCAAATTTATGTATGCATTCAATTCCACAGAAATAATGAACACGTCAACAGTCAATCATACAATTGTGGATATACACATACCCTACAAACCAGGTTCAGAATCAAACATCTCACGCAATAGTCACAATCAACCTATAAGCCGAAGCCCAGATCAAAATCCTAACGATCCTCACGAAAGACTAGCCAAAGGTCGGAACACACAGAATCATAATCAAAACAAAACATACACTATCACCAAAATTTGTTACTTAGAACCACACGACTGTGTGCTCCAGTCGTGTGGGAAAACCTAGGCCGTGTGAGGGCAAAACACCTGTGTGGAGGGAGGCACACGGCCATGGGACAGAGGCACACGCCTGTGTAAACCAGGGACACGACCGTGTGAACTAGCCATGTAACTCACTGTCGAATTGAGCTAAAATACAGTACAAGGCAAACACGACCGTGTGAGGGTCTCACAGGCCCGTTGCCTACCAAATACGGCCATGTGTCCAAAACACACGCTGGTGTGGGATCCTTAAATTCCCAAATTAGCCACACGGCGGTGTGGCCAGGCCATTTGGCATCAAATCACTAAATCCCTAATTCCCAAACACACATGCTTGTGAGCCCAGGGGACATGGCCATGTAGAAAACCACAAAAATCCCCAAATCAGCCAGACGATCGTGTGGCACCAATACTAGCCTGAAACCCTAATTCCTAAATGTACACGGCCATGTGAACTGGCATACACCCGTGTGGCCACTCGTGTGGTCACGAAACCACCCTAAAAGAGCCCCGAAGAACATGCTTTCACCCATGAAGCATTTCCTAGCCTTCAACAGCTCGAGATTATACCAAAACTAACAAGTTCTAAACATTAAACAACAGTATCCCATCGAAAATAATAGATTTGCGAACACTTATACACCAATTGTTGACTCTCCAAAGAGTCGAATTAAGACTCACAAATAAAATAGAAAGAGTATGAAAACCATACCTGATTCGACGATGGAGGAGCGAAATTCTTCGAAATATGCGCAGCAACAACCGTTTCCCAAGAGAAAGAAAGAAAAATAAAAGAAACAGAAAAAACCAAATAAAAAGAAAAGAAAACAAGAGGAAGAAGAAAAGAACATCCAGCAAGTTCTAAAAATAGTATTCCATATAAAATATACCTAAATGGTTATATATTTTATCTTAAACAAAACTACTATTTAACAAAAAAAATTACATAAAAATGTTTATTTGAAATGCACACACACAGAGACTCGAACCCATAACTTTGAGGTAAACAAACATACAACCAACCACCAGACCAGCAGGCCCATTCTAACTCTTAAACGCACAACCAAACACAATAGCGTAACCTTCTTACTAACTCTAACTACAAAACTCAAAACTTCTAGCCCCAAAATCTGGGGTGTTATAGTAATACTGACAACGAGAGAGAGAAGCTTCAACTCTATGATCTGCCTTAACTGTTAGCTTTAAAAGAGAAGTTAAGCTTAGACTCTAAATAAGCACTTCTCAGGAGGCAACCTGAGTGTTTTTATTTTACTTATTTATTCATTTTAATTTTATTTTTTTATAAAAAATAAAAAAAATAAAAAAATTGAAAAAAGAAAAGGTGAAAAAAATTGAAAAAAAAGGTCCACATGGTCTGGGGTGATCCACACGGCAGTGTGGGACATACAGCCTAGACACATAGGCGTGTCTCAAGCCTTGTGCGTACTGGAGTTAATTTTCTTTTTCAATTTTAATCTAACCCATACGGGCATAGAGAGTTAGACATGCTGGATACATGGTCGTGTGAGACACAAAATCTAACCTATTTTTTTATCACACGGTCTGAGTGATTCCACACAGCCTAGCCAGACGGCCATGTGGCTTACATAGCCATGTACTTTTTTTTTCTTCCTATTTAAAGATATTTTTCACTTTTTCCTTTTTGTTCCTTTGTTCCTCCCTACCCCTACCCCTACCCCTACCCCTACCCCTACCCCAACCCCAATCCCTATTTTTATTTTTCATTTTTATTTTCTGGACTTATATCTTTTATTTTATTATGCATTTTTATGCTTTTTCATTTGTTTTTTTTTCTAGTTTTTAATCTCTTTATCTTATTTATTTTGGTCTATTTTCTTATTAGTTTGCTCAGAGACATGTACTTCATTTAGAATCGCCTACGATTTCAGTTTTCACTATTTCAATGAATTTATCCAAATTCAGGGCAGTTTCAGTTCTCTCACTCGTTAATGACATTTTGCTTTTTTTGTTTCTATCTGTTTGTACATTGAGGACAATGTAGATCTTAAGTGTGGGGAGTTTACTTATATGCTTATGTGATATAATCCTTGACTTTTTTTTTGTTTAAGTAATTCTCTCACACCTGTCATTAGAGTTATTCTTTTTAATTTGCAATTTTTATTGATTTCGTTTTGAACTAATTTGTGGATTTTTTTTTGAATTGTGTGATTTATACTTTAAGACATGAGAGAGTCAAGTATGATAAGCTATTTTTCAGAAATTATTGTTTTAGGTTTTCTCCCTAGAATGAAATATTATTTTTAAATTTTAAATTTGCAGGTTTGACATCAAAACCATAATTTTTTGTGAGCTTTTGAGCCTATAGAGCATATAATTATTTGTGTTCATTTTATTTTTGGTCGTGAGATATCGACTTGATTTGTTATTCTAGAACTTGTTTCGGTTATGCATGTCGAGACCACATTAGTGATTTGATATACTGAGATGACAGAGGCACTTAGGATTTAACCCACTTAACCTTTAATCAGCTTACCTATTGATCCTAACACATTTTTTTCTATAACCCGTTAATATTAACTCGTAAACTATATCTATGTTGTAAATTATCCCTTTTATTGACTCCCTTTTTGTCGAGATTTGATTTGGTTAGTTGCCTGACAATGTTTCATTATTTGCAATATTGAATTTTACTCTGTTCTTTAAAAAAAAAGAAGAAAAAATTCAAGAAATAAAAAAATAAAAAAATAAAAGATTTGAGCTTTAATCGTTAGTTTCATATCCTGTTGAAAAGCTTGTTTTCATTTTTTATTTTTTTGTTGATTTAAATTCCTTTAATGTAGAAATTGGTTTTTTTTTCTAGTTTGGTAACTTATCAATTTAATTCTTGATTTTAACGAATTTTTCTAACCTTTTCCATACCCTGAACCTAGCCCCATTACATTATTGTAAAGACCTTTTGATTGGTATGTCATTTCATTTATAGTTGTGAAGATTTGATTTTCAAGTAAGCCTATAGTAATATTATTTCTCATTTGACTATTGAGTGCACATTATTTGAACCTTAAAAACTTTGAATGCTATGAGTGAATCTTTAGTAAGGATGTTATTTATTGTTGAGTTTAAATTTCAAGTAATTTTTGAGACAGGGGAGATGTCTAATGTTTTTAAAGCTTAAAATTCTCTACTTAGATTGCTTGTGTTTTTTAGTGTCATTTTAGTGTGAATTTCCAGTGCATGATTATCTATAAATTATTTTAAGACATTATCAGTGGAAACAATAAATTGAGAGAATTTAACTCGAATGTAGGTTAAGGATTTTGCTTGAAGACAAGTAAATGCTTAAGTGTGAGGATATTTGATAGGAGCTTAAATTAATATGCTTTAATCTCATTCTTAATACGTTTTTGGGTAATTATTCGATGTTAATTGTAAATTTTATGCTCCTAGTCCTTTAAATTCATGCTTTTATACTTAGGAGAGCCTTTGGGAGCAAAAGGAGTAAAAAACGAGCAAAAATCGAAACATCAGAGTGAGTTATAGGAGCCACACGGGCTGAACCATTCCACACTGCCTGACCACACGGCCATGTGAGCCACACAGTCATGTGGCAAGCCATGTCAATTTGGCGAATTTGGACTCTAAATTGCGGGAAAATGCGATATTTAGGTTTTTCGGGTATTTTGAGACCTATATATGACAAAAATAAGAAGATAGTAGTGAGTTGTCATAGAATATTAAAGAAAACAACTCGAAAAATACCATTGAATCTAATTTTGAAGTAGATTTTCATCAAGATCAAAGACTCCAAATTGTTTTCTCAAGAGATTATAATGAGTTTCTTTATTTCTTTTTGTTATACTATTTTTGGGATATTTTTATTTGCAAGCATGAACTAATTTTCTAAATACCTAGGGAGATGAACCTTATGATGAATTTTGTCATTTGATTTTTATTTTACGCAATAAAGACTTAGATTTTGTTCTCAATTCTTGGTTTGATATTTCTAGATTATTAATCCATATTTGATGTGCTTAATCAGAGGAGGAATAGACATTATTTAAGAGTAGATCTAGAGTAATTGAGTGGAGTTACATGCAATCCTGGAAATAGGATGACATAAATCTACCGAATTAGAGTCACATTTAATAGGGGAATCCATTGATCGATTTAATGCGAGATAACAGGGGTTTTAATTAGAAAAAATTTCAATTAATCAACCTAGAGTTAGTTTCTCTTATTGTTGAAGAGAGATATTAACATAATTTAGGGGTTTCTATAGATCAAGATACTAAGTTAAGAAATTACGTAATTTAGATTGATAATGACAGATGAAATCTAGGTGAATTCTTTCTTGGGTATTGTTTCGCTTCTTGGTTGTTTACTCAATTATTTTCCTGATTTGTTCTTTGTGCCATTTGTAGTTAGTTAATTTAGTTAATTTTAGTTATCAAACAATCGCTCCAATTATACGGTTAAATAATAGAAAGACGGTAATTACTAGTACTTTTAGTCTTGGTGGGAATGATATATTTCTCACCGTAGGTATACTATTAATTGATAGGCGCACTTGCCTTAGTCAGATTTTTAGTTGATTTTGTGGACATCAGTAGGAGTATTATACATGTCACATAAATCACTATGTATCAAATCAAGTAACTTTGTTTTCCTTTTAACCTTAGGGAAAGAGTTTCTTAAAAATGTAGTCAATATATATGTATTGCATTTTTCAATATTATTATTAAAAACAAGAATTAAATCTAACTTATGCATATCGTTCAATTTTCTATAATTTAAATGACTTAATTTATAATTCCATAAACAAGAAGATTCAACTATATAAGTAGAATTTTTTTTATTCTTATTAATAATATTGAGTTTGAACATACTCTCATACATATACCCTTTCCCGACAAAAATTCCTCCCTTAAACAGAATAAAAGTATTTGCCTAAAAAAAAAGTTTGGAACCAAACTTATTAAACATACTTCAAGACACTAAATTCTTCCTAACTTCTGGTACATAAAGTACACCATTGAAGGTTAAAACCTTTCTAGAAGTGAATTGTAGTTCAATAGGCCCTTTGCCTTTGATTGCTGTGGTGGAAGCATTTCCCATGTACAAGAAATTTGCATTTTCACATTGTGTAAACTTTGTGAAGATGCTTTTGTCTTTGCACACATGTTTGGTTGCTCCAGTATCAATCTACCATGCATTATCATGTTATGCCATGTTAATTTTAGATATCATTGCAACAAAATTTTCTTTATTATCAGCCTTAGAAGATGACTTCTTCTTTAAAATTCATTCTTGGAATGTCCCAACTTACCACAATCATAGTATGAGCCCTTTTGTTTATTTTTGAACTTAGGTTCTCTATCAGTCTGTTTGAACTTTTTCTTGGAAGATTTAGTAGTTTGTACTTCCTCCGTAACATGCACTTTGGCATTTTCAGAATCTAGGTTCTGATCTTGCTTTCGATATTCTTCTTCAATACGAAGATGATTTACCAAAGCCTTAAGAGATATTTCATCTTTCTCATGTTTTAGACTTCTTTTAAAGTCTTTCCGAGATGGAGGAAGTTTGTCTATTATGGAGGATACAACAATCATTTCATCCATTTTCATATCATATTGCTTAAATAGATTCAACATTTTTTCAATATCACGAAATTGTTCCATAAAAGAATGACCATCAACCATTTGATAATTATTGAAAAAATTAACAATAAATTTGTTACTTGTAGCATTTTCAGTCATGTATCTTGTCTCCAACTTGTCCCATAATTCCTTAGCGATGACCTCATTTTGGTAGGTATCGAACAAACCATCGGATAAACCATTCAATATGTGGCCTATGCATATGTAATCAACATTGTCCCATTTTCGCATTTCTTAGGTTGCAACAACAAATTTGTTTTCATTCTCTTTCAATTTTCGAGTATCCAAAACATAGGCAATCTTCAAAGTTGATAATAAGAAGTGTATCTTTTTATGCCATTGTCAAAATTTGCCACCATCAAATCGATCAAGTTTGACAAAGTTGGAAGCCAACTCCCTTAATGTTCCACTTTCATGTGTTGTGGTAGTCATCATGAAGTATAACCTTAAAATTGTTAGTAAAAATCTTTGGTGAGGAAAATCTCAAACACGCGAACATATTTCGTACAAAAAATGAAGAAATAGGATAAGAATCCAAGGCCTGTATCAAGCCACTATCTTTAAGGTTATATTCGTCCCCACTTATATTCGGTGTGCAAAAGAGTTTCTAGCTAATTAGTCTCAAGGATACAATAAAGCCAATGACGATTTGTGTTTTGCACTGATGAGAATAGTCCACTAAGCACTGAGCAATGTATAAAAAGCAACTCAATTTCTACAAAGAACTTCTGCAATAACTCTTTATAGAACAATCTAATAATACTAGAAATTGATGATAGATAGAAAGAATTTTTAGAACTTGTTGGTGTAATTTTCAAATGAAATCTCATTCCTATTTATAGGAATTTTTTGAATAATAACATCTTTAAAAAGACATATAATTATTCATCTAATGCTATAACTATTCAAGTAATATTTTTTGAATAATTATAATTCTTTTTTCAAAAATAAAGTGATATAACTCTCGACCAATGACCAAAAGATTTATTTTTTGATTAATTACACCCATTTATTTATAGTTATTGAACACTATAAATATTTGAAAATATTCTAACGTTCTTGATCTAATCAATTCAAAGCCACTCTCCGGACTAGTATTTCTGATCTAACCGGTTCAAAGCCACTTTCTAGACTGGTACCTCAGTCGGTTCCTAGTCCAGCTGGTCTGACTGGTCGGTCCTATCTGGTTCAAACAACATTGTGAAAAACTGGAAAATAACATGTTTATTAATTAAAAACATTAATTAAAGATTAAAATAAAATATAAAACCTTGAAACAACATGAATTAAAAAAAACCAAATATGCATAAGAGAGGAATTAAATTTGAGCCACAAGAATGAAAATGCTAACATTTAACCAATTGACCACGGCAAATGGCAAGTTAATAAAAAGCGCTTTTTGTATTAAGTGTTTTTCAAAAGTGTGTCCCATGCGATGCGTTTTTGCCCCGCCAACAAGAATAACCTAATTCCCTCAATAATAAAAAGTCTGCTTAATCCCAATATTTTTTTTTCTAAAATCAATATATACTGATAATTTTACCAACAAATATTACTATGACGGTGCTTTGTCTTTTATATATTTATATAAGAACTATGAAAAGAAGTTTAAACCATAATACATTTTTAAAACAAATACACCAATGATAAGACTTGAAAATCTCAAACTTATAATTTTAACTAAAGCATCAATTATACCCATATCAAATGGATGTTTGAACCCCCAAAAAAAATCCTAAAACATCATTTGTTTTTACTTTTTTTTTATAAATATATATTTTACACAAATTTTCACCCACATAGTGGTGTGCTATAATTTAGTATCCTATAAGCTAGTCTACAATGAGTGAAACTAATTAAATAATTAATTTAATATTTATAAAATAAACTTTAAAAAAATATTTATAAGATATAGAATAAAGGTTAATTTATATAGATGTATCTGAATTTGGCTACCTATACTTACTAAACTTTATTTGGACCTAATTGATATCTAAAATTGAAAATCATAAGCCAAGTTAGTATAGTACTTTTTATTGGTACATGACTAACTGTAACGCGCTGAATTTTGGGCCTAGAAATTTTGGGTTTTGAGCATAGGGTCAGTGAGGAGGTGGCACTTATGTATTTAGCGGTGCAATTTAATGGTAGAATAGGCCTGTTGGTCTGGTAGTTGAGTGTATGATAGCTTGACTTTGGGTCCCTGGTTCAAGTCTTTGTGTGGACGTTTTGGAAAACATTTTATTTATTTTTGTTTTAAGTTAAAATACTTATTTAGTTTATTTATTTAATATTAATATTATTTATTTTTACTTTTACTTTTACTTTTATTATTTATTTTTATTTTTATTCTTCTTCCTTTTCACGTTCTTTTCTGTTCCTCTTCCCCTCTTCGTTTTTTCTTTTTACTATTTTCTTTCTGTGAAAACGGGTTAATTGCGGATTCTGGAGTTTCACTCCTCTGTCGTTTCCTTCGTCGTCGAAAACAGGTATGGGATTCGAAATTTCTCTGCATTATTTTAGTTTTCCCGAATTTGGATTTGACCCATCATGTATGAGTGTTTTTAACGCTTTGGTTTTTGTTTTCTGAATGTTGAATATAAGAGAAATACTCCAGTTGTTGATATGTTTTCGATATTACTTAAGTTGGGGACGGTTTAGTGGCTAAAGCGGTGTTTTTGGGGTTATTTTGAAGTGGTTTTGTGACCTCCCTGACGGCCACACGGGCGTGTGCCTTGGCACATGGCCATGTGGATTTAGGAATTAGGATTCTGGGCTAATTTTGGTGCCACACAGCTTGGCCACATGGCCGCGTGGCCGATTTGGAGATTTTGTCGTTTCTCACAGAGTCGTGTCCCTTGGTCCACATGGGCGTGTGAGTTTGGGGATTAGGGTTTTAAAGATATAGGGTCACACAACCTGGCCACATGGTCGTATGACTGATTTGGGAATTGGGGAATCTACACAGGCGTGTGTTTAGGAAAACACGGCCGTGTCTGGTGGGCACACGGACATGCGAGACCCTCATACGGCCTTGTTTACCCTACATCTTATTTTAGCGAAATTGGACAGTGAGCTACACCGCCTATTCACGCAGCCGTGTCCCTGCTTCACACGGGCATGTGCCTCTATCACACGGATGTGTACTACCATTCACGGGTGTTTGGACACCCACACGGCCTGGAATGCTCCACACGGCCAGAGCACACGGGCGTGTGGCCTTATCTCGCTAGATAATGATTGTAGGTCAAATATAAGTGTAATCGCAACTTTATTTGTTCCAACCTTCAACTAAGCTAAGCTTACTAAGGGTAGATATGACTCTGTTCTGACTTCGGTTTATGTTTTAGTTGTGATTGGATGTGTGATATGTTAGGTACTGAATTTGAGTGTATGAGTGTATATACTTCTGTAGCTAATTAATTGGTTGTGAATGACTGTCTGGAATTGCATTCTGAATTGGTACATCTGCATACGTACATTCACAGACATACATACATATGCATAAACTATTTTGGGTGGGATTTTGAAGAGAAGGGAGATTTATAAAAATGACAGCTGGTCTGTTGGTGACTGATGGCCCTATTACCTAGTGGGTCATGGGCGGTCCTAATAGCCTGAGGATCGTGGACAATTTGACTGTACTGCAGACTATCGCATTGCACTGTACAGTACATACGTCAGCTTCACTGCATATCATTGACCGAACTGGTAGTTTTACTGCAACCTATCAGTATAGCAGATTACCGCATTGCATTGTATTGCATGTAGTAAGCTACGCTACATACTACTATCTGATCTAGCAGTTCATACTACATGTATGTACTGCGGTTTACCGCATTGCACTGTATAGCTTATACGCTAGCTTTGTTGCGTAATATATGTGATTGGCAGTTTATCTGCTTACTGTTAGCCCCAATACCTAGAGGGTCGTGGGCAGTCCCAATTCCCTGAGGGTCAGGACAATGCTGATGCCCATCGTTGCTGGGTAACCCGGGATGACATCATATGGAGTGTAGGGTTGGATAGGCCTTACGAGGTCGAGTGGAGTGTTTGGTGGGACGAGCTTAAAGCTTTGATGAGGAGTGAGGGGGAACGGAGAGGTGTGTTGGCTGGATTAGTGGGAATTTTATAACTCATTTGCATTCATATACATCTGATTGATCGGTTTTACTGAATTGGAACTTGCGAATGGTTGAGAACTACTGATACCGTGACTGAATATGATACTGTGACTAAATGTGTTACTGATCGACTGAAAGGCACTAGTGCCTATATGAATTTTGTAGACTCTGTTTGAGACTGCTTAACTGTACTGTTATTGTGACTGTGCGACTGATTTGTGAATTGTTGCCACTATATTTGAATGGCACGTGAGACTCTGTGTGTTTGCTTGTTCCATGTAACCGAAAGGTACCTATGGTATATTGATTTTGGGCGAGTATGCTCAGCGGTCATCTATCGGTAAGTTTGCTTTGCATATAGCGACTGGTTCTGATGAGTTCTGTAAGTTAGTTTTGCTTCACATCTGAAGCTGAACCACGTCCAGGCTTTCGGTTTTTGTCCCTGTTCCTATTTATGTGGTTTATTTGGTTTGGTCTCACACTGAGCTCGAGTAACTCACCCCCTCTTCTGTTTCCTCTTTCAGGTACAGTTCTGGATTCTGGATGCTGAATTCAGTACGCGGAGGTCTCGGACAGCTTCGAAAAATTGGAGTATTAGTTTATGTTTACTAGTTTTTTTTATATATTTGACTTTGGATGATTTGGTTTATAAAGCTGTGGTACAAATTTCGATTTAAGTTTTACTCATTTTTATTCCTGAATTTTTATTGATTCGAGTTTTTATATAAGTAAATGTTTTGATTTGACATGGTAACTTGTTTTGTAAAATTTACCTGTGATCACTTCGGTGATCAATGTAGCATTCTGAATTCAGTCTAAACTCCTAGGCCGAGTTTGGGGTGTTGCACTAACACCATTAGATTTTGGAATGACAACCAATAGAATGTTAACATGTGTCATAAAAATAAAAAAATATTTTTTCGAGAATAAAAAAATTAAAAAAGAAGATTTTTTTTCTTATTTTACATGCATAATAAACTTGGACAAATGATTGTCCTTGTTCATTTAAACATTGACAACTATTTGTTTAAGTTTTTTTTTAGTAATTTTATCTTTAAAAATTTTAAAAATAAAAATAAAATTTTCTTTTAAAAATAAACTATTTTATTTTATAAATTTTTTAGTTTTTCTATTTTTAAAAATTTTCTTGAATTTTAGGATTTTTATTTTTTTATTTCATGTACACAATGAATTTATATAAATGGTTATTTAAATATAAATGAATCTATACAACTATTTGTCCAAATTCATTCTAAGCCTCGTTAAAAACCTTGGTTAAAGGAAAAGAGTGCAACGCGTTTTTGACTCCCCCTAATGGCAATATCACATTACATATTTCAATTGACATTGTAACGCCCCAAAATATTAAGAACTTGTTTGAGAAAATCTAAAATAATTAGATTTATGTATTTGTGGTT
This sequence comes from Gossypium hirsutum, assembly GCF_007990345.1. Classification (NCBI taxonomy): domain Eukaryota; kingdom Viridiplantae; phylum Streptophyta; class Magnoliopsida; order Malvales; family Malvaceae; genus Gossypium; species Gossypium hirsutum. The sequence goes on along the minus strand of NC_053429.1, from coordinate 117,380,477 downwards.
TTGTATTCTGCAATTGAGTTAAAAGGCTGAAGTTTGAGTCGTATCATTAAAACTTTTATTGTTTTAGAATCAACCCACAAACCTATATTACCCGTTTAAGTTCAAGTCTTTGTGAAAGGGAAACAAGGATGAGCTTACTGGTTTACTGGTTAAGCATCTGTCTATATTCTGTCTGGTTCTAAGTTCGAATCCCATTGTACACATTAGAAATTTATTTTTTTTGCATTATCGGGAAGTGGGTGGTTAGTTTAAGTATTCTAAAGAAAAAGTTATTGTTCTTTTCCTTTTACTTCAATTTCTTTAATTTTTGCTTCTTCTTCTAAAAATTTTTCATTTTCTTTTCTTTCCACAATCGATCTCATGGAGTAGTAAAGTTTAGTTGTTTGTAAGACCAATTTAGTGTAATTTCATTGTAAATATTTGTCGTTATACTTTTCATTCTGTTATCATTTTTTGTCAAAATGGGACTTTGTCGTTTAGTTAACTTATTGTTAAATTCTTAATTTACTACTTTGTTTAGGTAAGGGTGTTGCCAAAAACAATAATACGCCATGTGAGGCTGATTCCTCTTGTGTCGTATGAGGTAAGAGTGCGAATTGGATTAGAATGGTGTCAAACCTTTCAACGTATGTTAACGATAAGTGAGTTTTTGCTTAACATTGAAATTGATGATGTAATTGTTTATGGAATGGATAATTAGGTTCTGGGTAGTCTTCGTATCGTTTTTCTGTCGAAACCAGAATAGGTGCATATTGGAAACTCTTCTTTTCAAGTTTCGAATCTCCAAAAATGGAGGCGGTCAATGACACACGGCCAGGCAGACTAGCGTGTGGTTAGGCTGTGTACGTCACACGAGCATGTGGCAGGCTTTGCAAACAGCTGTGTAACTCACTGTTTACTAAATTTAGGCCACATAGGCGACTACACGGGTGTGAGATTAGGCCGTGTGTGGCCATTCTAGTGAAAGGTTCACACGGCCACGGACATGAGCGTGTGCTCAGGCCGTGTAACTTACTGTTTGGGGTGTAAGAGCCATATGTGCCCAGGCCGTGTAACTTATTGTTCATTGTATAAAATCACACAGCCAGGAACACGAGCGTGTGCCCAGGCCGTGTAACTCACTGTTCATGATATAAAAACACACAGCCAGGGACACGAATGTGTGTCCAGGCTGTGTGACTCTGTTTGTGCTTAAACTCCACACATCCAAAGCACATGGGCATGTGCCTAGGCAGTGTGGCAATATGTTTGGCCCGAGAGCAATTTTGGGGCTGAGGTGGTTGCTCCACTTTGGTGTTGGTTTCCTCGATATATAAATGACTGAATTCACTTACATGACACTGAACTATGGCTCATATGCTTGAAAGTGCACTGTGATATTATTCTGTTATTGAACTGCTTTATTAGTTATGTAATGTATTGGTATAGCTAAACATGTTATATAGACTACTGTATTCTGCATTATCATGTGGTGGGAGATTGGGAAGAAGATGGGGGAGTCTGTACTAAAATCATGGCTATGACACTGTAAATGTTACTCTGAATTGGGCGCTTGTTACTTATTGAACTAGCAGTTAAGCTGCGTTTCTGTGAAAGTGTCATTGAACTTTGTTAAGGTGTGTAGGGATGGATGGGCATTAATTGTCCATAGTGGTGTGCTGGGATGGCTGAAGTTGATGTGTAGCGGATGGAAAAGGGACATTGCATTTGAATCTGATTTGAGTTATTTCTGAACTGGAACAATGTATATATGTAAAGTATTTATTCTGTACTTAGAATGAACATGTCTTTGTGTTGAACCGAATCTCTGAACTGGAAAATCCTTTATAAGTTACCAATGTTGTATTACGTTCCTTTTGATACTCTGACTTCATAACTCACTCTGTTACTGTTTGAATTTCAGGTGGTAATCAGACTTAGTCGATTTCACTAAAGCTCGATCCATTGTTAAACGATGTTCTTAGCATAGTTACTACTAGTAGGAGTATTTATTTTATGATGTTATGAAATCAGGAGAACTGCATGTTTAATTTACTGTTGTGTTGAATATTACATAATTACTAGTTTATTTTGATTGTTTAATGTTAGCATGATTCATGAAATGCATTACGTAACTCTCGAACTTGGTCTGGACGTCTAGGTCAGGTTTAGAGTGTTACATCGTGGTATCAGAGTCAGGTTAGACAACACTTGGACTGTGTTTGGGCTCTTAATGTGTGAGAAATATAGCTAGTAATAATTAGTATCTGAACTATTACAAAAATACTGAAACTTTATTGAGTGACCGAGCCTTTGATGCTGACCCAATAAGTATTTTTGTTCTGTTGTAAAGATTCTTATGCTTAATTGTGATTGGTAAACTGCTTGTTGTGAACTAGTGAAATCATCTTGCTGAATGTGTGAACTGATCTGTGTGCTCTGAAATTGTAGCTAGAGCATTATGAGTTTGCGTGGTAGTCGTGGACGTGGTATGCGAGACGGGGAGGAGCTCGAGCAGAGTCATCTTGTATGGGTAGCATGCCTAATTTGGAGACCAGTGAGATAGTTGGAACTCCTACTGCAGAGGCGGAGTCTTAGACTCCTACAGTTGGGGACGATGCATTGTTTCAGGCCATGATTCGGGCACTTGAGAGGGTTGCTGGAACCCATCCGAGGTCGGTAGACCGAGGGTCAATTACTGAACAATTTCGGTCGAGTGGAGCTGAACTGTTCAGGGGTGTCATAGGAGCTGCTCCTACTGTTGCTGAGTATTGGCTCAAGGCTACCGAGTGTATCATGACAGACCTTGACTGCACTCCTACCCAAAAACTGAGGGGTGTTGTGTCTCTACTCTGAGATGAAGCCTACCAATGGTGGTTAACTATCGAGCAAGGTGCTCAACCTAAACAAGTGAACTCGGATTATTTTAAGAATGGCTTTCAGGGTAAGTATGTGGGGGCGAGTTATGTTGAGGCTCATTGACATGAGTTCACGAGTCTAGTTCAGGGTGACTGATCTGTGGCTGAGTATAAAGCCAAGTTCTTGTGATTGAGCAGATATGCACGGACTTTGGTAGCATCTGACTACGACAAGTGTGTGAGGTTCAAAGAAGGTTTGACATATGATCTACGAGTTCTAATAGCTCCTCAGATAGAGCAGGTTTTCATGGTGTTGGTTGATAAAGCGAAGATAGTAGAGGAAGTGAAGCGCATTGAGCGTGAGCGTCGTGACCATGAGAAGGACCAGCATAATGCTAAGAGGGATTCGGGTCCCTCTGGTTCTGTTCAGTGCCCTAAAAAGTGGTGAGGTTTGATAAACCCCCGAGGGTTGAGACATCAGCTACAACGACTAAAATACAACAATGTGGTAACTGCGGGAAGCGCCATCTAGGCGAGTGCTGGAGCAAATTGGGAGCGTGCCTCCATTTAGGTTTAATGGAGCATCGAGTTAGGGATTACCCCCGTCGATCTGATTCAGTGTCAGTTGTGGCACAGACTCTAGCTTTGAATCCTATTCGGCCTCCAAGAGAGGCTCAGCAACCATTTCGCGGTCGTGGTACTAGTAGAGGTGGTAATGGATCTGGGAGAGGTCCGAGAGCTCCGGCTAGGGGTGCGAGTCAGGCTAGGGCTCGTCAGTCGATATTGGTTTATGCAGCGAAACACCGTGAGGAGAGCGATGATGTTGATGCCATTGCTGGTACCTTATTTATTTATTTTTTCCCATATTATGCTCTCATTAATATAGGCTATACACATTCATACATTGCTAGTGTTGTCTTTGTGAATCTAGGTTTAACTGCTGAGAATACTGCTAGAGAACTTTATGTAATTAGCCATTAGGTCAATCAGTTCTGGTTGATATAGTATACAGGCGAGTACCTCTAGAACTTCAGGGTTTGGTATTTTCGGCTGACCTAATGGAATTACCCTTTAGTGAGTTTGACTTGATTTTGGGAATGGATTGGCTCGTTGAATATCGAGTCAGTTTAGACTGTGCAGCCAAGAGGGTTACCCTAAAATCAAATGAAAATGGTGAGGTGGTGATGATTGAGGAGCGTCGAGATACTCTCTGACGTAATCTCCACTCTGGTAGCAAACAAATTAGTCCGGAAGGGGTGTGAAGCATACTTAGCTTATGTATCTGATTCTGCTTCGAAAAAGTTGTCCGTGGGAGATATCTGTACCGTGAAGGACTTTTCAAATGTCTTTCTCGAGGAATTACCCGGAGTACCTCCGAATAGAGAGGTGGAGTTTGGAATTGACTTATTACCGAGTACTGCTCTAGTGTTTATTGCGCCTTATCGCATGGCATCGAAAGAACTGATCGAGCTAAAAGCACAACTATAAGAACTCCTTGATAGAGGATTTATTCGACCGAGTGTGTCTCCATGGGGAACACAGTATTGTTTGTTAAGAAGAAAGATGGGACGATGAGAATGTGCATAGATTATAGACAGTTGAATAAGTTGACAATCAATAATAAGTATCCGTTACCGAGGATTGATGACTTGTTTGACTAGTTTCGGGGAGTGTCCGTCTTTTCTAAAATTAATTTATGATCTGGTTACCTTCAACTCAAGGTTAAAGAGACTGATGTGTACAAAATGGCCTTCAAGACTCGTTACAGACACTACGAGTTTTAGTAATGCCTTTCGGTTTGACGAATGCCCCGATGGTATTTATGGATCTAATGAATCATGTGTTTTAACCGTACTTGGATCAGTTTGTAGTGGTTTTCATTGATGATATTTTAATTTACTCTAAAACCAAGATGGAACATGATGATCATCTTCGCATTGTACTTCAGGTACTCCAAGAAAAGCAATTGTATGCCAAGTTGAGTAAGTGTGAGTTTTGGTTGTAGGAAGTCACTTTTTTGTGGCATGTAGTGACGGCCGAAGGGATTCGAGTCGATCCCAAGAAAATTGAAGCCGTTATTGAGTGGAAATAGTCGAAAAATGTATCTGAGCTTCGTAGATTTAATCAGTTACTACAGGAGGTTTGTCAAAGGATTTTCTCTGATTGCATCACCTTTGACGAAACTGATATGTAAGAATGTCTCGTTTGCATGGTCCGAGTTACAGCAGTCCAGTTTTGATAAGCTTAAGTCTGTTCTAATGTAGGCTCTAGTTCTAGTTCAACCGGAGTCGGGACGAGACTTCGTGGTATATAGTGATGCTTCGCATGTCGAATTAGGATGTATTTTTATTTAAGATGGTAAGGTGGTTGCTTACGCGTTGCGACAACTGAAGATACATGAGGGTAATTACCCCACCCACGATCTTAAGCTAGCTGTAGTTGTGTTTGCTTTGAAAATCTGGAGACACTATCTATATGGCGAGAGGTGTATTATTTATACCAATCACAAGAGCCTCTAATATTTGTTAACCCAGAAAGAGTTGAATCTTCGTCAGCGCCGATGGGTCGAGTTACTTAAAGATTATGACAACACTATAGAATATCATCCAAGTAAGGCTAATGTGGTAGCCGATGCCCTTAGTCGTAGGCCAGTGGCGGATTTGAGAGCAATGATGGCTCATTTAAGTGTGGTTAAGGATGGAGGATTGTTAGCTAAACTTCAGGTGAAACCGATTTGGATTGAACAAATTTGAGCTACACAAAAAATGGTGAATTCTTAGTACAGCGATTGCAATATGTTGGCTCAGACGAGAATTTTGATTTTAGTTTGAATAGCGATGATGTGATATGCTTCAAAGGTCAGATTTTTGTACCCAATAATCAAGAATTGAATCACTCGATTCTACAGGAGGTAGACAATAACCCATATGCTATATATCCTGATGGGAACAAGATGTACCGGGATCTCTGAGAACTATACTGGTGGCCCGGACTGAAATGGGAAATAGTCACTTTTGTGTCCCATTGTTTGACGTGTAAAAAGGTTAAGGCTGAACATCAGTTGCCCTCTAGACTGCTTCAACCGGTTAAGATTCCACAGTGGAAATGGGAGCGGGTAACAATGGATTTCGTTACAGGGTTGCCATTAACTCCTACTAAAATTGATTCAGTTTGGGTTATAGTTGAGTGGTCTACCAAATCGGCTCATTTCATTCCAATTCAAACGGATTATTCCTTGCAGAAGTTAGCTAAACTGTACATCACCGAGATTGTGAGGCTACATAGAATTCCTGTCTCGATCATTTCTGAAAGATATCTGTATTTTACGTCTTGATTTTGGAAGAAACTTTATGAGGCTTTACGCACTCGACTTAATTCAAGTACTGCGTATCACCCTCAAACTGACGGACAGTCGGAACGAGTCTTTTAGGTCCTAGAAGATATGCTTCAGGGTTGCATGATAGACTTTAGGGGTAGTTGGGAGGAGTATCTACCATTAGCGGAGTTTTCTTACAACAATAGCTTTCAATCCAGTATTCAGATGGCACCTTATGAAGCTTTATATGATCGTAAGTACCGTACCCGACTATGTTGGATGGAGTTGAGTGAACACCGTATACTGGGTCCTAAATTGGTTTCTGAAACTGAGGGCATTGTGAATGTAATTTAGAATCAGTTGAAAGCTGCATCTGATTGAAAGAAGTTTTATACAGATTTAAAAAGGAAAGATATTGAGTTTTTGGTAGGTGATCAAGTGTTTCTAAAGGTATCACCTAGGAAAAAGGTACTCCAATTTGGATGTAAGGGTAAGTTAAGCCCGAGATTTATAGGGCCTTATCGTATCCTGAGGCGAGTTGGACCTGTTGCATATCAGTTGGAATTACCGCCGGAGCTTGATCAGATTCATGATGTATTTCATGTCTCGATGTTGAGACGGTACCGATTGGACCCGTCGCATATAGTTACTATTAACGAGGTAGAGTTACAACCAGATTTGACGTTTGAGGAAGAACCTGTACAGATTTTGGATCATGACCGTAATACATTGAGGAAGAAAACTATTCCTCTAGTGAAGGTTCTCTAGTTGAATCATGGTACTGAGGAAGCTACATGGGAACCGAAAAAATCAATTCGACGGTAATATCCGTATCTATTCGACTCAAGTAAAATTTCAAGGCTGAAATTTCTTTTAGGGGGAGAGCGTTGTAATGCCCCAAAATCTTAAGAACTTGTTTGAGAAAATCTACAGTAATTAGAATTCTGTATCTGTGGTTCTATGTTCTGCAATTGAGTTAAAAGGCTGGAGTTCAAGTTGTATCCTTAAAAGTTTTTTTTTGTTTTAGAATCAACCCACAAATATGCATTACCCGCTTAAGTTCAATTCTTTGTGAAAGGGTAACAAGAATGAGCCTACTGGTTCACTAGTTAAGCATCTGTCTATATTCTGTCTAGTTTCGAGTTTGAATCCCATCGTACGCATTAGAAATGTTTTTTTTTGCATTATCAGGAAGGGGGTGGTTAGTTTAAGTAGTCTAAAGAAAAAGTTATCATTTTTTTTCTTTTACTTCAATTTTTTTAATTTTTGCTTCTTCTTCTAAATTTTTTTTCATTTTTTCTTTCCGCAATCGATCTTGTGGAGTAGTAAAATTTAGTTGTTTGTGAGACCAATTTAGTGTAAGTTCGTTGTAAATTTCTATCGTTATACTCTTCGTTCTGTTATCATTTTATACTTTGTTTAGGCAAGGGTGTTGCCAAAGACAGTAATACGCCGTGTGAGGCTGATTCCTTTTTTGTCGTACGAGGTAAGAGTGCAAATTGGATTAGAATTGTGTTGAACCTTTCGATGTATGTTAATGATAAGTGGATTTTTGTTGAACGTTAGAATTGATGATGTAATTGTTTGTGGTATGGATAATTAGGTTCCGCGTAATCTTCGTATCGTTTCTCCGTCGAAACCAGAACATGTGCGTATCGGAAACTCTAATTTTTAAGTTTCGAATCACCAAAAATAGAGGCTCTCAACGACACACGGCCAGGCACATAGGCGTGTATTTAGGCCGTGTGCATCATACGGGCGTGTGGCAGGTCGTACGAATGGCTGTGTAACTCACTGTTTACTAAATGAAGGCCACACGAGCGACTATACAAGCTTGGGATTAGGCCGTATGTGGCCATTCTAGTGCAAGGTTCACACAGCCAGGGACACGGGCGTGTGGCCAGGCCGTGTAACTCACTGTTCATTGTATAAAATCACACGACTAGGAACACGGGCATGTGCCCAGGTCGTGTAAATCACTGTTAATGATATAAAACCACACGGCCAGGGACATAGGCATGTGCCCAGGCCGTGTGGCAATATGTTGGGCCCGAGAACTGTTTTAGGGATGAGGTGGTTGCTCCATTTTGGTGTGGGTTTCCTCTATATTTGAATGACTGAATTCACTTACATGACACTGAACTATAGGTCACATGCTTGAAAGTGCACTGTGATATTATTATGTTATTGAACTGCTTCATTAGCTATGTAATGTATTTGCATAACTGAACATGTTATATAGACTACTGTATTCTGCATTATCATGTGGTGGGAGATTGGAAGAAGATGGGAGTCTGTACTGAAATCGTGGCTATGCTACTATAAATGTTACTCTGATTCGGACGCTTGTCACTTATTAAAATAACAGCTAAGTTGTTTTTTTTGTGAAAGTGTCATTGAACACTGTTAAGGTGTGTAGGGATAGATGGACATTAATTGTCCATAGTGGTGTGCTGGGATGGCTGAAGTTGGTGTGTAACGGATGGAATAGGTACATTGCATTTGAATCTGATCTGAATTATTTCTGAACTGGAAAATCCTTTATAAATTACCAATGTTGTATTACATCCCTTTTGATGCACTGAGTTCATAACTCACTCTGTTACTGTTTGAATTTCAGGTGGTAATCAAACTTGATCAGGTCGGTTTTGCAGAAGCTCGGTCCGTTGTTAAACAATGTTCTTAGCATAGTTACTACTAGTAGGAGCATTTATTTTATGATGTTATGAAATCAGGAGAACTGTGTGTTTAATTTACTGTTGTGCTGAATATTACATGATTACTGGTTTATTTTGATTGTTTAATGTTTCCGTGATTCATGAAATGGTGTAACTCTCGAACTTGGTCTAGACGTCTAGGCCGGGTTTAGGGTGTTATAGACGCATTCCAATCTTGTGTAATATTCTTTCAAACGTTGAAGTTAGCAATGCCTTGGTAAAAAGATTTGCTAAATTATCACTAAAACAAATTTGTTGAACTTCTATGTCACCTTTCTTCTCAAGATCATGAGTGAAGAATAAATTTGGTGAAATATGTTTCGTTCTGTCACCTTTGATATAACCACCTTTTAATTGAGCTATACATACTGCATTATTTTCATATAAGATAGTTGACATCTTTTCCTGTAAAGGCAGATTACATATCTTTTGGATATGTTGGATTAATAACCTTAGCGAAACACACTCTCGGCTTGCCTCATGCATTGCAATTAATGCAGTGTGATTTAAAGAGGTTGCAACTAATATCTGCTTTGTCGAACACCATGATATGGCAGTACCTCCACATGTAAATAAATATCCTATTTGAGATCGACCTTTATATGGATCCGATAAATATCCGACATTAGCATAGCCAATTAATAGGGGTTTTGAATCATTTGAATAAAATAACCCCATATCAATGCTCCATCTGAGATATCTAAATACATGTTTAATTCTATTCTAATGTCTACATGTTGGAGAAGAACTAAATCTTGCTAAAAAGTTTACAACAAAAGCTATATCAGGTCTTGTGTTGTTTGCAAGATACATCAATGCTCCTATGGCATTTAGATATGGTACTTCAGGACGAAGGAACTCTTCATCATTCTCGCAAGGGCGAAATTGATATTTATTCACATCTATCGATTGTACAACCATCAAGGTACTCAATGGATGTGCTTTATCCATATAAAATTTCATTAAGATCTTTTTCGTATAAGTTGACTGATGGACATGAATTCTATCTTTTAAATGATCAATTTGTAAGCTAAGACAAAACTTTTTTTTTCCAATATCTTTCATCTCAAATTCTTTCTTTAAATAATTTATTACATTTTGAAGCTTTTCAGGAGTTCCAATAATATTTAGATCATCAATATAAATAGCAATTATCACAAAGTTTGATCCAAACCTTGTAATATCCTGAATTAGAGCTTAATCGGAATAGTGGTTTCGTGATCACAAATCCGAGATAGAAATAATTATTTTACAATGATTTTGATGTTTATGATATGATTGCATGATTGTGTGAAAATTTCGTGATGAAATTCTATGCCTAAAGTGTTTAAATTGAAAGTAGGGACTAAATCGAATAAGTTGCAAAACTTGCATTCTAGAAGTTTTTAGTATGAAATTGTTTTGGAATATTAATGAGGAGGTCTTAAATAGAAATTTGACCAATTTTAAGTTCATGGACAAAATTAGGACATGGAAGGAATTTTTGGAAAGTTTAGTAGTAAGGGTATTTTGGTCATTTAGTTATTAAAATGAATTAAAAACAAAATTAAAAGCCAATTTTTGTCCATCTTCTTCATTAGGCTGAAATTTCAAGGGTTCTCCATAGCTAGGGTTTTTTTCAAGCTTCCAAGCTCTATAGTAAGTGATTCCAAGCCCCGTTTTTAATGTTCTTTACGTTTTTGGAATCCCGGAAGCTCGATTAAGCTTATGCTAGCAATAATTCAACCTAGGGTTTATATTTGGAAAAATACCCATAGGTGAAATTTGTGTATTTTGATGTTTTATGATAGAATATGGGGTTTTAAATTATGTTAGACAACTTGTGCTACTCGGTTTTTAGTGAAAACGAGTAAAAGGGCTTAATCGGCAAAAATACCTAATAGTCACAAGTATATGTTAGAGAGAGAATTTGATGTTGCCATAGAAGGGAAAAGTGATCAGCATGTTATAAAACATAAGAATAAGGAATAAAGTTTAATTCCCGAGCCTAGGGGCAAAAGTGTAATTATGCAAAAGTTTAAGGGCAAAAGTGTAATTTTTTAAAGTTCGTATTAAATGCTGTTTTGATAAATGTATGTATTAAATAAGATTAATTTGGTATTATAGATCAAGAAAAACGAGATTCAAGTCGTGATCGAGAAAAAGAAAAGATTGTGGACTAAATTGCAAAATCTTTATATTTTGGTACCAAGGTAAGTTCATGTGTAAATAATGTAGCATAATTGTTATTTTTAAGTTATTGATGTTAATTATATGATATGCTGATTTTTTTATCGTGAAATATTATGCTTTGTGGTTAATGTTGAGTAATATGCAAATTATGTTTACTACTTGATAAATATGAATTGCTACCGAGTATCGGTTCCGATATTCCATGGAAGACGGCAATGTGAGATCGAGGAAAAAAGCCTGTTTGAACCTTAGGAATAGATTAGGATACAAGTGACATGTCACTAGGATGGTTGAGCATTCGAACTTGTTGAGTTGAGTCCGAGTTCACTTATGGATGCAAATGTCCGAACTCGTTGAGTTGAGTTCGAGTTCGTGAGATGTAACTAGGCATCCGAACTCGTTGAGTTGAGTCCGAGTTCATTTATGGATGCTAACGTCCGAGCTCGTTGAGTTGAGTCCGAGTTCACTTAGGGGCGGGTACATGATTTCTTGATTACATATGTGGCACTTATGTGCAAATTATCCATGTATTCGAGTTATATTCCGATGTGTTCAACGGGTGAAATTTCTAGTTTAATGGAAGAGCACTTAAGATATAAGTGACGTTTTGGGTAAGTGTTGTGAAATGGACACTTTGGACAGGTATGTTCTTAACCCTCGGGTTGAAAATAGATACAACAACGATAAGGTGGTAAGATGATGAATGATGTTTAAAGATGTGATATATGTTTTGGTGGTACCATGCTAAAGTTGTTTGGTATATTTGTATTGTTATGTTACTTGTTATTTACATATGAACTTACTAAGCATTTATGCTTACTCCTTCCTTTTCATTCACTGTAGTTTTGAACAAGCCGGCTCAGGAATCGGGACAGGTCGAAAGTTCGATCACACTATCCAAAGGACTTTTATCTTGGTAAATGGCTTGTACAACTACTTAAGTATGGCATGTATAGCAATATACCTATTTTGCGTAAATAATTTTATGATATGGCCATGTTTGGTTCAGAAAATGTTTGATATTGATAAGTCATGGTGATGGCTAATTTAGATCATGTTTGATATCATGGAAGTTTAACAGGTTATCTAGTTCATAAAAATTCATGAAAGATGAAACTTGCCTTAAAACAGAATATTGCTGCAGCAATGACATAAATTTGAAAAATCACTAAAAATAGTATAAATAGAACTAAATGATGAGTGAATTATGAAATTGAAGCTTAATGAGTCTATTATCATATGGATTGAACAAAACAGGAATATAAGTTATATTTTATGAGATATTTAAACTTTTACGAAACAGGGCCAGAGTGATTTCTGGATCCCCTTTTCTTACTTTAAAAATTCATAATTAATTTTAATAAAATAATTAGAAGTTGTTATTTATATGTACAGATTCCTTATTGAGTCTAGTTTTAATATAAATAAACCTCATAGTCATTGAAATTTTGTATAGAGATACATCTGATTCGTAATACACAGAGGTCAGAGCAGTCGAACCCTAAAACAGGGGATACTTTAATTAATAAACTGTACTAATTGGCCTAATAAAAAATTCTAGAAAAATATTAGTAAATAGATATATGAGTCTAGATTTAGGAAAAATTTACAGATCTTGATTTTGAGTTTTTTAACTCGAGATATGATTTTTCTTGTAACTGTGACACGAGTAGCTAGAAAGCTGTGAATGTAGAAACAAATGATTTGAAGTTCTTAAATTGATAAATTATGTTCGGTAACCCCTCAAGCTCGACTCCGGTGATGGTCTCGGGCGTGGGGGCATTACAAACCTTTTTATAAAAACACATGGGCAAATTGGATCGTTTTTATAACCTTCTTTTAACAAATATTCACTAAGACAATTGTACCATATACGTCCAAATTGTTTTAATCCATACAAACTTTTCTTTAATCTAATTGAGCAATTTTTTCGGGAACCTCTATATCCTTTAGGGATTTTAAATCCTTCTAGGATTTTCATATAAATTTCACTATCAGGTGTACCATACAAATAGGCTGTAACAATATCCATTAGATGCATGTCAAGTTTTCACGTACTGCCGAACTAATAAGGTATCTAAATGTGATTGCATCCACCATAGGAGAATATGTCTCTTCATAATCAATCCGGGCCTTTGCGAAAATCCTTGTGCTACAAGTCGTGCCTTATATAGTACAAATTCATTTTTCTCATTTCATTTTCGCACTAATATCTATTTATATCCTACCGGCTTTACACTTTTAGAAAGTGAATTTAATTCTGCTTGAATTGTGTCTTTCCATTTTGACCAATATTTTCTATTTCTACATTTCTCAATATATTTAGGCTCAGTATCCTTATTTTCTTTTGCTATTTCAATAGCAACATTATAAGCAAAATTGTTATCAACAACTATATATTTTTGATTCCATCTTTTTCCTGAAGTAACATAACTTATTGAGATTTCTTCGTTATCACCATTTTCAAGTACCTGAACCTCTTCCGAGGTTTTTTGATTAGTTATATCTTTGGCCTCTTATTGGGCACCTGCCTCCACAATATTACCATATTGAATAATTTTTCCTTTCCTTTTACGAGGATTTTTATCTTTGGAACCGATTGACCTTCTACGCTTCAGGCGTGGATTACTTTCTTGTACCTTTAGGTAATAATATAATAGCTCTTCCGAAGCCTTTAATAAGTTTTGAATTACCTAATATTGTATTAACATGGGCATTACTTATAGTCAAATGAGAATTTTTTTTTATCTTTGAGTATTTTATGTAGCATTATCTACGAGACACATGCCTCCATTGATTTTGAGTCCATCGAAATTTTGTAGAATATCCATATTCTTCAAAAAAACAAACAAAATGTAATATGAGAAACATTGCAAATATTTATTGAATATATAAATTATTCTTTATGCAAGAAAATAAAGCATACTTAAAACAACATAGGAATGTCAAAATAACATCAATTTTTCTAATGATTCTCAAAGAAATCTGCCACATCTAGGTGAGTTATATTATTAAGGTCATTAAATTTATCACTCTTGTAGGCATGGCCAATTTTAGTATTATAGTGAATATCTTCATCTATTGCCTTCATTTCATCATTTTGGGATATAAAATTTTTCTCCATATGCTTTCCCTTCTTTTTAATGGATGCTTGATAAAGTTTCACTAAATGCTCAGACATATGATAGGTACATGACCAATGCCCCTTCATAATACATCGGTAGCATATATTCTCAACAATCTTTAAAGGATTATTTTGACCACTTCATTCTTGTCTTTTATTGTTATTCTTTTTCTGCTGGTTAGAAGTATAATTGTTATGACCACCATGATAACGATAACTAGTATGTCCTCGACCACGTCCGCCACTAAGTCCACGAACACGACCTCTATACTTTCTATTTTCATAATTATTGTGTACTGCTACATTCACTTTAGGAAATTATGCAGAACCAGTGGGACAAATTCCATGATTTTTCATCAACAGCTCATTATTTTGTTCAGTCACCAAAAAGTATGAAATCAATTCAAAATACCTTTTAAAACCTTTTTCACGGTATTGCTGCAGAGCACATTAGTAGCATGAAAGGTTAAAAATGTTTTCTCAACAAGTCCTCATCAGTTATGTTTTCTCCACATAATTTTAGCTGAGAACTAATTTGAAAATTTCTAAATTGTCTTCACTTACAGTCTTAAAATCTTGCAATCGTAAGTGCATCCAATTATAACAAGCTTTAGGGAGTATCACCGTTTTTGATGGTCAAATCGTTCTTTCAAAATTTTCCACAATTCAAAAGGGTCTTCCACAGTGAGATATTTCACTTTTAATCATTCATGCAGATGATGACGAATGAAAATCATTGCTTTTGCCTTGTGCTGATTAGATGCTTCTTTATCTGCTAATATAATATGTCCTAGACCTTTAGCATCTAGGTGAATTTCAGCATTTAACACCCATGACAAATAATTCTTGCTTGAGATGTCTAAGGCCGTAAATTCAAGTTTGTCAAGATTTGACATTATAATCACTTGAAAAAAATAGTAAAATAATAAACATTCTTAACCGTAAAATAGTTCGATTATATATACCAAATTTACTAAATAATAATATGTATGTCAAATATTGCCATAGAGAAGAATAGTCATAATAATAACTTAACACAAATTACATTAATTGAAATTTCTTTTAGTAAAAAAATGTATATATAATTATCATTATTAGATTTGAGTTGTAAAAATAAATGTGCAAATGTTACCCAAAGCAAATATTTCATCTAGAAAATAAAATAAAGAATTATGAAAATATGTATATCGTATATAGTTTAACAGGAGTTATACGGGCAATTTATATAAAGTCGAAATGATGTGAACTTCACTATGAACTTGTAGAAACTAATGCTGATAACATGTTGTAAAATAATCAAATAAAAGAACACTTAAAGTAAACAGAGAATTTTCTTGTATCTATTTTTCATTTACAAAAGAGTTCTATTTATAAACCATTGACATTCAATGCAACATAAATAAATGAAGCTTATTTAACTGCTTCATTAACATGTACATTAAGCATATTTAATAATGAATATGGGGTTTAACTCATTACTTTTATAAATATTTAAAGGTTATAGACATTCATTTAATATATTTACAACAAATACCATTTATTATGTTACAAAATTGATGTCAAAAAGTAATTTTTTTTTATAAAATAAATTTTTGGATTTAAAATTATGCTATATTAAATCGGTTTGTAAATCTATGAATTAATCACTTTAAATGTATTATTTAAAAATAAAATAAAAAATAAAATAAACAAATAGATGAAAATAGATCCAATCATGATTTGAAAGAGGTGAATCGATAGGAACCGGAAGCAACAGATATTGATATTTCATTCAACTGAACTTGATGTTTTTGTAGCTTTCTTTGATTTTTTTTATTTTTATTTTTGAAAATAGAAGGCTTAGAAAGGGTAACTTATATAAAATTAAGAAATGTCATCCAACACCAACAGGTGGATGAAATTCGAATAATCCAAATTCAGTTAAAAGACATCATATCCATCCATCAACCAAAGTGCCAAATAGTGTGCCAAATATGACTAATCTATAAGCAAAAGAAAAGCTAGCAACATCAAGTGAGTCACAAACATCTAAGGCCCTTTTAACAAATTCGACCATAAAGAGATAAATCAAGAGTCCGATTATTAAACTTATTAATAACAAAAGCCCAATCAAACTCTAAGACAACTCTGGAAAAAACCCTTTTCAAGGGCCTTTTGAGTAGCACAAGCTAAAGTGAGAGCCTCAGTCGAAGGAGCATAAAAGGCCAGAACAATCAAGTAGGTGAAGCCAGCTAGCATCATTCCCTCATGGTCACAATTCACAAACAATGACACCACAAGCGACAAATCTCATCTCTGCATTCCCTGTCGCGTCAACATTAACTTTGAGTGCATCTTCACAAGGCAAAGTCCATCGTGCCACGTACGGACGACTAGGTACCAATGGAGCATAAAGGAGGTTATGCACTCGAAACTCATGATGGAAGATCGAGCTCTCATCACCACATCTTTCGAGAAAACATCTCGCCCTTAGTCACGTTCCTCGGCTTCCATAATTGCTAGAGAAGCATTAAAAAACTCGTGAAAGCTTCTTTATCCATCTTTTGCATAACCGCCTCGAGCCAATCAATTGAACTCTAAAAAGTTAAACAAAATTAAATCATTATAAATACTACATAATATTAAAGTCTTCCTCAAAAATTGGGCTATCCATAAGAGCATGCAAAAATATATTAAATCTTTTAGTTGATTTGATATGTACCAAAAATAGATAACGACTCACATCTCACCCAAATTGTTGAGTGGGGGACTCCTAATCATGTATATTCATGTCTACATTGTCGAATTTTAATGGAATATAAAACTTGGACTCATATTTTAATGGAATCCTGTGGTTATGATATATAATATTCACGGGTAACGCTAATCTCAATTAAAATTAAGGATTTTAATGGGTGAAAGTCAGAGATTAAAAATTTCTTTAACTACAAATAAGTATAAGGGCTTTTTCAAACATGATGTAATAGTTTAAGGGTTTTTTTTAATCAATAAAATTTATCGGTTTATAAAAACTCTATACTATGTACAATTTTAGTAAAAAAATCTCGAAAGTTTGGGATTGCAAGAAAGAATATCATCATAGAAAGAACAAATAACCTACGAGTGTTTCAGACTTTCAAAAATCAAAATACATAAACGCAAAAAGAGTGAATCCATAGTCATTTAGAGATTGTTGGTTTCTTTACTATTAGTCAAATTGGCAAGATAAATTGTATGTCACACTTTTTGTTTGCTCTAGTTGACTCGAGATCAATATGTTTCAATTCCCATGCGACGAATGTATAATAACATTAGAAGATATATAATGTCACCCATGGACCTTCCAGTTAAGGGTTTAGGGATAAAGGAAACTACTGAATTTAATCTAGTGACAACACTTGTTGACTTCTTGGGTGCTTTCCCCAATAAGAAGGACTATGCCGGAATGCGAATGAATTTTAAATGGTTGAACATGAGTTCACACAAAATGCAGTTAGCAGATAAGTCTCGTTGGCTTGTTAAAACTTATTTGACTAATTGAAGGTGTGTTGATGTTTATTATATCTCTTTTTCACTTAGACACGTGTCAACATTACAATTATTCACTCTATCTAAAATTATGTCTTACCTACCATCCGTCCCTTCTTAAAAGGAGCTAACCACTTGCTTTTCAAGTATGAATACTCTTCAAGTAAAAACACAATTTTAAAGCTACGAGGGGTTGACCACATGTGCAAAAAGCAAACAATTTATAAAATAATTTAAAAGTAATTTTTATTTGCAAGCATATGATGTCAAATTGCAATTTAGTTTTTTTTTATTACAATGTAATACAAAAGTATTTTGAGGATTGAACTCAAAGGATTTCTAAAATTGGTAAATGTTATTATTAAATCAATTGTTTCAAAAAAAGTATTAATCTAATTGAGCCACAAATTAGCAGTGCAATCAGAAATAGAATTAAGATAAAGTAAACTAATTAATAAAAAATTAATCAATTCATCAACTATCGATTAAGCTAATAGCCTATCTCGATCGAGTTATTTACTACCCTTATTTAGGAATACCCTCTCGGTCTCCTCCTACTGAAGAATTACCACCTAAACTATCCTTTTTATCTCACTTAGATGTACATTTACTAAATCATTACATGACAAATATTCCTATCGGTTTCTTTTGTCTAAATATTTTACTAGAGGCATCAATTTTAATATTCTGAGTAGTTTGGCAAAAATGAATAAAATACCCAATTGAATAGAAATCAACATTAAATCAAATAGTCGATTAATCAATTAATCTATACAAGATAATCATATATAAAAGCACATAATTCATTCTCATTATCATACAAACATTTGATGAATGAAATATATAATAAGAATAAGTGGAGAAATCCTTATTGATAAATTTGGATGATTACAAAGCTCTTGAGTATTTTCCAATTGCAAAGTTTAAACATCGAAATAAGAATTCCACACACGAAATATATATAAAAATAAAATAAAAAATAAAAATATTAATATCAAAACCTAATCTACTAAGAAAACTTTTTTGAAAGAAAAGCTCTAAAATCTATTCATCTACTAGCTATCCATCCTTTGCCTAAATGAGAAATAAAATTTCTTTTATATAGGAAATAATTAAGAGATTAAAGTGACCTTCATTTTTTACAATACTTAGGGCTTAAAATTGAAAAATGACCACGAAATGCCTTTAAAATGCAAGCCAGCATGCACTGAAATCATCTTGATGTTGTGACGTTAGTCTCTCCTTGTCACGACATGAGGTTGTGAAGTTACAACTGTAACACTCCTAACCCGACCTAGGAGTTTCGGTTAAGCCGAAGGCATTATATTGATCATTGAAGTGATCTTGTAAAGTCGTTATTTAATTAAGTTGATTTGTATAAAATCGCTCTTTTGATTTTAAGAAAATCATTCATTCATCAAATTGGCTTTACCTTAGTAGTTTACTTATAATATTATTATCGTGAAGGTTTGAAAAATGAGTTAAGGTTTTTAGGAAAAGACTTATAAAAACTTTAAGTATTCTGTAAAGCAGCAGAAAATATTTAAAATAATAATTTTTTAAACTGAAAAGTATGCAAATATCAAAGTAATAATTAAATGTCATGCTTTAGAATAATTAAGCTAAACAAATGCCAAACCTAAGTTATAAAAGCGAGAAAATACTTCATAATTACATGCAAGGGGTTTGCACATGCTAAGGGTTCGCATACAGGCCCGCATCTACAGGGGCTTACAGATATAAGGGGTTCTCCTAGGGGTTATGTAACATCCTATACCCGGTCTGGTCGCCCAAACTAAGCTATAAGGCATTACAACTATAACATTTTAACATCATTTACAAAATAATAAAAAATGGCCAAGTAATTCATTTAAAATCATTTTCCATGAAATTCAATCAACACGAGACCTAATTCAAGTTTACGAAACATTTAAAACAAATTGGAAATAAATCTGGATTAAAATGAAACTTTTTCCAAAAAATTGAGGGAAAATGAAAATAGGGGTCATACGGCCTTACAGCCAGGTTGGAAGTTTTAGAAAATTTCAATCACACGCTTTGATTACTATGTTCTCATAGAAAATTTCATCCTCAAAATTTCTCACCGAATAATAAATCTGTCCCAACTAGGTTGTTCTCGCGCAATTGAACTTGATGATAAAACACTGTAATACCTCCTCCTGAATCTGAATTACCCGTTCTGACTGTCCGTCTGCCTACACCATAGCTTCGTGAATTTCGGATACATACAACTCAACTAGCCTTTCAAGCGAGTAATCTGTTCTGATAGGAATAAAATGAGTCGATTTTATCATTCTGACAATAATAACCCAGATCGAGTTTTTCTTTCTCAGCGTCAAAGGTAATCCAGATACGAAATCCATCGTGACTCGTCTTCATATCCAATCGGAAATAAAAAAAAAGTGGTAATTACCCAAACAGAACTTCATATTCAACTTTAACTTGTTGACATACCAGACATCTCGTTACAAACTTTGAAATTTCATGTTTCATTCTCGACCACTATATTCTATCTCAAGTCATTATACATTTTGTCATTTCCTAGTTTAAATCAAATAAACGTTGTTATGAACCTCATGTAAGATGTTAAGTATAATTTCAAAATTGTTTAGCATAAATATTCGATTTCGAAAATATAGACTATTATCACAATCTATATTGAAATTAGTGGTCTAATCATTATGAATCTGTTCCCGTGTTGCTAACAAAATTCTTTCTTCGTATCTCACAAATTTCTCTAAAGAATTAATGGGTTAACTCTCAACTCTATAATAATTGAACCAGCATGATTCAAGGTCATCTAAGTGAAGCATTGCTGTAAACAATGATTTCCTTCCTGGATTTAGGTTGAATCAATACCGGAGCTTCTATCAATAAAATTTTCAACTGGTCAAAACTCTATTGGCACTTATCTGACCAAACAAATTCAACGTGTCCTTGTAATAGCTTCGTCTTCGATAATATAATTATCGAGAAATTCTTAATAAGTAGTCTGTTATAAAAATTTTCAAATGCTGAGCATGCTCTGAATCAGTTTTGTAATAGATCATTATATCATTAATAAAAACAACAACGAACCTGTCGAGATGTAGTTGAAAAACCCGATTCATCAGATCCATAAATGCTACGAGAGCATTAATCAATATGAAAGGTATAACTAGAAACTCGTAATGTTCGTAATGGATTCTAAATGTTGTCTTCGGCACATCAACATCTTTAACTCACAATTGATAGCATCCAGATCTAAGATCAATCTTTGAAAACATAGTAACACCTCTCAGCTGATCGAATAAATCACTAATACTAGGCAATGAATATTTATTATTTATCGTGACTTTATTCAACTGCCAATAATCTATACCTAATCTCATTGACCTGTCTTTCTTTTTCTCAAACGAAATAGGTGTACCCCAAAGTGATATACTCAGTCGAATAAAACCTCTAACAATTAATTTTTGCAACTGAGCTTTTAATTCTTTTAATTCAGTTGGAGCCATTCTATATGGAGTAATATAAATTAGAGCAATCTTTGATATTAATTCAATAGCAAACTTGACTTTTCACTTTGGTGGTAAACCTGAAAATTCCTCAGGAAAAATATCTGTATTCTCGCAGAATATTAATACCTGATCAAATTTCATTTTTAATACTCTAAAATCCAAGATATAAGCTGAAACGCATTACAACCTTTTTGAATCAATTTCTGTACAGATATTGCTAATATCATATTTGAAACACATTCACATTTAACAGATTCAACAAAATTTACTTCACCATTATGACGTCTCAAATCAATTATTTTCTATTTGCAATTTACTACAGCATTGTGTACAATCAGCCAATTCATCTCTAGAATAACGTTAAAATTCATTAAATGATAGTAACATCAAATCAGCATAAAAGTCGTAGCCTTGAATTTTCAATGGTCACTGTTTGCAAACCAGATGGACTATGACACTTTGGCCTAAAGGGTTTATTACTTTAACTACATATATAGTTGACTCAACCGGTAAAATCTTTTCCATTACTAATGTAGTGCATATATATAAATGAATCAACCCAGGATAAATTAATGCATACACAGTAACATAAAAGATAGAAAAGATACCAACAATATCATTAAGAGTCGAGGCCTTCTCGCACGGATCGCATAAGATTTGGCAAGAGCTCGAGCTTCAGATCAAACTGCTATGTCTTTGGTTCCACTTCTATTGACTCCTACAGTACCACTATTCCCTGGTCGTCTGCCTCTAGTAGAAGGAATAACATGTTTTGCATTCAAGTCTCTATTTAATTTAGTTCAATTTGGACAATCTTTCTTGAAATGATCAGTAGATCCACAAATAAAGAAGGATCTGTTTTTCAATCTACACACTCCAAAGTGATTCCAGGCACAATGATTGCATTCAGGTTTATTTATATTTTGAACGCTACCCGCGCTAGCTACTGAAGGTATCGAGGATCTTATACTATTCTAATTTATTCGATTTCTACTAAAAAACCCTGATGGCACTGAAAAACGGCTACTTGATTCTTTCATTTTCTTCTGTGGGGAAGTAGAAAATGTTCTGGGTATGTTACGTTTATTAAAGTCACGAGCTTTCATTTCATTCTATTTCTCGTGGTTGTAAACTTCTTCCATTTTCTTAGCTCAATCAAACAAAACTACGAACTCTTGAATTTCCATTGCACCAACCAGCAGCTTGATCTTGTCATTTAATCCATCTTTAAAACGGATACACATTTCTTACTCAGTAGAGACAATTTCACGGGCATATTTATTGAGTTGAACAAAATCACGTTCATATTTCAAAATTGATCTATTTCTCTGTTTCAATTCTAGGAATTTTTTTTCTTCTTCTCAAGGTATCATTTGCTGACGTATTTATTTCAAAACTCAATTTTAAAAAATTCCTAGTTAACTCGTTCTTTTGGTACAACCGCAATCAAAGTCGACCACCAATAAAGAGCCTCCTCTTTTGACAAACACAACACATCGCATACAATTTTCGAGAGGATAGAACATTTCATCAAGAACTCTCTGTGTGTGTTCTAACTAGTACTCGACTCTGGTTGGATCGTCACCCATATTACTGCGAAACTCTTTGGCTCCGCATTTTTGAACTTTATAAAAAAAAATCTAAAGAATATTCTGTTGTATAGGACTTTGAGGAAGAGGGGGTGGAGGATCATGAACCACAAAATTGATTCTTATATACGTTATAAACATATAATTCATCACACGGAAAAAGGTATTATTAGCGACTTCCGCGGGTCTTTGAAACTCGGGCATATTATTAGTAGCCCCTTGATCGGTGGCTGGAATGTAACTATGTACTTCGTTAGAATCTACTCGATTGGATTAAGTTGACATATTTAATCTATAAGAAAACAAGTCAAATTGATTAGAATTCATCACACAATCACAAGTTATAAAGTGGCATGTATTTCTAGACTGTATACATGTTATGTTCAGTCTTAGAATCAACTAAACCGTAGTTCTGATGCCACTAAATGTAACACCCTATACCTGATCTGGTTGCACGACTCGAGCTATAAGGCATTATAATTATAACACTTGAACTCATTTACAAATTAATAAAAAATGACCAAGTAATTCATTTATATTCATTTTCCATGATATTCAATCAAAACGAGCCTTAATTCGAGTTTATAAAACATATAAAAAAACTGAGAATAAACATTGATTAAAATGAAACTTTTACAAAAAAATTGAGGAAAAATGAAAATAGGGTCACATGACCATATGACCAGGCCATTCGACAAAGCTTAGCCTATGTGGCTTCAAAACAAGAACATGTAACAAACTATGACCGTGTGGACAAACTTGCACAAAAAAAAAACACTACAAGCCTATGTTATACAACCATGTGGGGCATACGACTGTGTGGCAGACCGTGTCATAGGTTGTGTATGCCCAAAAACACTTTCAAATACAAGCCATTCAACATACCGGATCTTAAGCTTTAAACTATGTGGTAACCAACATTCAAACCTATTAAAAATGTGCCGAAACATGGCAAAATATGCCAAATTACATTAAACCTATGTGCTTAACCAATATGCCTTCAATGACACCAGAATTCAAGCATAAACATTAACCATTCAAACCAAAACATAACCAACTCATCAAGTTTTTTCAATCATCAACTAAACCAATATTACTGATAAACTATAAAAGTAACAAGTTTTAATCCTATGCTTGGTATGTTTTTGGATGATTTATTATATAATTTAGTGAATTTGATACTCCTAATCGTTTAATTTCATGTTTCTATACTTAGGAGAGCATAGGGGAGCAAAAAGAGTAGAAAACTGGCCAAAATTGGACAAAAAGAGCTACTTTCAGGATCCACACGGCCTGGCCATTCCCACTCAGGCTGAGCACACGCTTGTGTGAGCCACACGGGCTGGCCACACGCCCATGTGACATCTCGTGTCGATTTCAAACCCTGTTTCCCAAACAAGCAGAAAATGCTCATTTTTAGGGTCTCTGAGCATTCTAAAGTTTATAAGTACACACTAGAAGAGGACCTAAAGGAGCACGCAGAGAAGAACGAAGAAATTACTCAAAGAACGCCATTGGAGTTAACTCAAAAACAGGATCTCCTTCAAGATTGAAGATCTCCAGTCAACTTCTCTAGAAGTTTTTGGGTTTCTTTATGTTTTGTTGTTTTCCTAATTTTGAGATGTTTTCTTCCCAAAGTAAGAACTAAATTCCCTAGATACCTAGGGAAGATGAAACCTATAACGAATCTTGTTATTTAATTTTCTGAATTACATGATAAATACTTGATTTCTTGATCTCAATTATGTGTACTTATTCCATGTTGTAATATTTTTAGGATATTAATTTATGATTGATGTGCTTGATTCAGTGGAGCAAAAATCCCTGTTTAAGAGTAGATCTGGCATAATTGAGTGGAGTTGCATACAATCCTAGAAATAAGACGACATAAATCTACCGGATTAGATTCAAATCTAATAGAGGAATCCATAGATCGAGTTAATGCAACTATAGGGGTTTTAATTAGAAAGAAATTTCAATTAATCAACCTAGAGTCAGTTATTTTTATTCTCGAAAAAGATATTAATATAATTTAGGGATTTCTATTGATCAAGGCAAGTGAATAAATTGTTTAATTCAAATTCAGAATAACAAGTGAAGTTTAGGTGAATTCTTTCCTGGGTATTGTCTCTCTTATTGGTTTATTCAATTATTTTCTTACTTTGTTCTCTGTTGCGTCTTTAGTAATTAGTTTAATTTTAGATTAAAAACAACCTTTCAATTTATAGGCTAGATAATAAAATGATAGTAAATACTAGTACTTTTAGTCTTCGTGGATACGATATCCCTGACTCATCATAACTATACTACTATTCGATAGGTGCGCTTGCCTTTGTTGTGATTTTAGTTAGTTAAGTGAATCATCATCAAGTTTTTGGAGCCGTTGCTAGGGACTAAGATATTAGGAACACTTGATTTTTATTACTTTAGCCATTTTTATTTTTATTTCATTTCTTTTTTATTTTTATTTTAATTTTTGTTTACTAATTTTTCTTTTATTTATTTCTGGCAGGTTCCTTTAGTTTATGACTAGAAGAAACCCGTCAGGACCGTTAGTATTCGATAGTGAAATTGAAAGCACAGCTCGTAGAAATCGTAAAGAATTAATGTAAAGTCGACAGAGTACAATAGAAGAGCAAGAGGACGTTATTGTTATTATTGAGGAGATGGCTGATAGTCATAATAATCAACTACATCCTGTGGTTGCTCTAAATCCTATAAATTTGAATCCTGCTCCTCGTACTATGTATGATTATGCCAAGCCTAACTTAACTAGGGCTGAATCGAGTATTGTGAGACCTTCTATTGCTACTAGCAATTTCCAATTGAAGCTAAACACCATTCAGATGATTCAACAATTCGTTCATTTTGATGGCTTGCAAAATCATGATCCAAATACTCATTTGGCTAATTTCTTGGAATTCTGCGACACTTTTAAGATAAATAGAATTCCTGACAATGCCATTCGCCTTCGGTTGTTTCCCTTCTTATTGAGGAATAAGGCTAAACAGTGGTTGAACTCCCTACCACGAGGTTTTATCACTAGATGGGAGCAAATGACTGAGAAATTCTTGTTAAAGTACTTTCCACCGACTAAGACAGCCAAACTGAGAAATGACATCTCTTCCTTCATGAAAATGGATTTAGAGACCCTATATGATGCATGGGAGAGGTATAAGGATTTATTGAGAAGGTGCTCTCACTATGGGTTACCTCTATGGCTGCAGGTTCAAACCTTCTACAACAATTTGAATCCCTCGACTAGGCAATTGATCGATGCAGCGGCCTGTGGGACTTTGAATAATAAAACACCTAAAGCAGCTTATGAGTTTATAGAGGAAATATCACAGAATAATTATCCGTAGAAAATCTTGAGAATGAAGCTGATAAAAGCAGCCAATGTCTTTAACGTTGATACGGTCACCATGTTATCAATCAGGTAGAACTTTTGAGTAAAAAGATTGATGGTTTATATGGTTTTACGCAGGTACATCCGATGATGCAATGCAACGTAAATGGAAGAGGGATGAACAATCCAGAATGCTTATCCTACAACCCTAGCATAGAGAATGAACAAGTCAAGTATATTGGTAATAAATCTAGACCTCAAAATAATTCTTATAGTAACACTTATAATTAGGGTTGGAGGAACCATCCCAATTTCTCTTGGGGTGGTCAAGGAAATCTAAGACCACAACCCCCTTCAGGCTTTCAACAACAACCTTACCTGCAAGAGAAGAAGCTGAACCTTGAGGAGATGTTGACGAAGTTTATTTCGGTGTTAGAAACCCATTTCTAAAACACCGAAACAACACTTAAAAATCAACAAGCGTCGATTCAAAGACTCGAGAACCAGATAGCTCAGCTTGCTAAGCTGATTTTAGAGAGACCATAAGGTAGCTTGCCTAACAACACCGAAACTAACCCAATAGAGCAGCTTCATGCAATTACGGTTCGAGACGAAGAAGGGTTAGTTGAACCAGAACCAGAATTAAGGCAAGAAAGTGAGGTAAGTTAAGGTAAGGTTGAGGTAAGTCAAGATAAGCAAAAATCGGTCAATAAAGATTATACACCATGTGTACCATATCCCAACGCGACAAGAAAATACCACACGAATGAAAATTTGATAAATTCCTTAAACTGTTAAAAAATTTACATATTAACTTACCGTTTATTGAAGCTCTTTCGTAGATGCCAAATTCCGTAAAATTTTTAAAGGAACTTTTAACAAACAAGCAGAAGTTAGATGATTCGTCGCACATGGAGCTAAATGCAGTTTGCTCAGCTATCGTACAGAATAAACTACCTAACAAATTGAAAGATCCAAAGAGTTTTACTATTCCTTATTTAATTGGTAGTTAAGTGTTAATAATGCTTTAGCTGATTTAGGGGCGAGTACTAATGTCATACCCTATAAAATGTTTAAACAACTAGGTCTTGGGAAACCCAAACAAACCAGGATGAGTATTCAATTGGCAGATAAAACTATTCTTAGGGGTATTGTTGAAGACGTTCTTGTTAAAATTGATAAATTCAAATTCCTAGTTGATTTTGTTGTTTTAGACATGGATGAGAATAGTGATGTGCCTTTAATTTTAGGACGACCCTTTTTAGTAGCTGCCAGAACTATTATTGATGTTGGTACAGGGGAACTCATACTTCGTGTAGGTGATGACACAATTAAACTCCAAGCTCGTGATTCTACTAAGATATCTAGTAATCGAGTAGATTATACAAATTCTGTCAATATGAGTAACCTTGTGGCTCAACATTCTTTGCAGGAAACTCAGCGAAAAAGTGAGATAGAGCCACGGTCCAGCTTATACAACAAAAACAAAATAATTCATGAAGAAAGAATGCTTCAGATTGATGAACTAGATGAATGGTAGTCACATGTCAAGGAGAAATCGAGAATACACGATGCAAAATCGAAGCGAGCCCATGACGAACTTAAGGATAGAATGATCCATTTCAAGGTTGGGGACCAGGTATTGTTAGATGAAATCGACCCTCTAATTACCACTTTAGAGCTTAACGCGAATGAAGCAACTCCTTTTATGGTACTCAATGTCTTCCTATACAGTACAGTTGAGGTAACTCATTCTAATTTCGACACTTTTAAGGTAAATATTACTCGACTTAAACCTTATTTGAATAAAAGAATTGAAAGCGAGAAAGAGGAGTTTCGACTCCGTGAACCATCGTGACTGTGCGAATACGAGGTAAGTCAAGCTTAGACTTTAAATAAGTGCTTCTCGGGAGGCAACCCGGGCGTTAACATTCCTAATTTACTAATTTTATCTCGTGATATTTTTAAAATAAAATAATTTTTTTAAAACCCACACGGCCTGGACACATGGGCGTGTCCTAGGTCGTGTAGATCTTTTGACTTAGTTTTAAATTTTGAAAAAAAATTGACAGTGAGTTACACGGCTGGGCGACACGGTCGTGTGACCTACACGCTTGGACACATGGGCGTGTCCTGGGCCGTGTGGAGCCTCGCACTTAATTTTTCCAAAAAATTGATAGAGACACGGCCTAAACCAATCGACAAGGGTGTATGACACGGTCATGTGGACCAGACAGCCTGGACACATGGGCGTGTCCTAAGCCGTGTAAAACCTGAAGCTAAAATTTTTAATTTTAAAACAAGTCAGAGAGTTACACGGGCAAGGCACACGATCGTGTGTGCAGTCACATGGTCGTGTGGGAGGTCACACGGGCGTGGGAGAAGTGAAGGAGATTCCACACGGCCGTGTGAACCTCAAGGCCTGGAAACACGGGTGTGTCCGAGGCTGTGTGAAGACTAGGCTGGAATTTTTAACGCACATGGGCTAAAACCACACCACACGGGCGTGTGACATAGTCGTGTGGCTGAACACGGACCACACATGATCGTGTCCCCCATTTAAACCCTAATCCCCTTTTATTTCATTTTTTTTGTCTTCTTCTTCCTAATCCCCCAAGCACCCAACCTTAGGCCTCGCAACTCCTTCCCTCTTTTCCACCGTCTAGTCACCAGACTCGTCTGACTGTCGTCTCACTAGCCTAACTCCTCTCCCTCTTTTCTTCCTCTTTCTCCCTTTCCCAAGCCTCCATCGCCTCACCTTCCCTAACGCCTCCCCTCTTCTCTCCCCTCATCCTCTTTCAACCCTGATCGACCAACCCCCTAAGCAATCAACCACGCCACTCCCCTCCATCATCTCTCCCTCGTTCACCCTTTCCACTTGAAACCCCCCTCATTCGGCCCCATTCTTTTCCCTTTATCACTTCTTTCCCTGCACCACTGTGCAGCCACACACCCCCATCCAAACCTCCCTTCATTCGGCCTCCATCTCCTCACCCAACCAAGCCGTCCAACTGTTTGCGCCCCTACCGTGCTCGTACCACAGTCGTCGTCTGACCACCGCCTCAACTCTCATTGGTCTTTCCCTCATTTTTATTTGTTTCGATTATTATTATTATTATTATTATTTCATTAATATTTATTATTAATCCTTTAATTTAGTTTATGATTATTTCTATTTTTTTCTTTCCCATCTTTAGCACCTTTATTATTCTGATTTGATTATGTTAGTTTCTATTTTACTGCAGTTTGTTTTTCTTATAAATATTATTTTGATTCTATTATTCATTTATTTATTCGACTTGCTTGCTGCTCTAAATGTAACACCCCTCGCCCATATCCCTCGCCGGAACAGGGTCCGAGGTGTTACCCGACTTAAACTCATTCAATCACACAAAAACTTTACCGTAAAATTTCAAACAATTTAAAAGTTTTCTTTTCACATGCAATCTGTCCCATATATGGGCTTACGAGACCCAAAACATATATCTGGGGTGGTCGGGACTAAATGGGGAATTTAAGAAAACTTGGAAAATTCATACTTTAATCATTATAAACTCATCACGTAATACCATAGCACATACATGCATAATTAAAATGGGTTTACAACCCCATAATCAAAATAGGCCAACACATATGGTTAAAGCCATATCACAAACTCTAATATTTACGCACCTATACATGCCATAGACTCAAAGTACTCGAAATCACTACACCAATAGCGTTAGCTCGACAGTGTGATAATATCTCCGGCGAACTCCAACCCGAGCAAACCTGGCAACCTTAGAGAACATGAGAAAGAAGGGGGGTAAGCTTTACGCTTAGTAAGTTCTTAAGAAAACAATTAGCAGCTCATTTACATGTTTTATCAATGTTTACAACATATACTCAAGTTCACGACAAGCTAACTTTCTAAGCAATAGTCATTAAATTATTTATAACTGGAGCTACGAAACTCCAAATCAAGTACCATTAATTTTTCTTGAAATTAGACTCATATATCTTCCATCCATAAAAGTTTCAGAATTTTTGGTTTGGTCAATCAATACCAGATTGTTCTTAAATTTTTCCTATTTCACTGTTTTACTATTCTGACCATTCTTCACTTTGAATCAGATTTCTCATTGTACAGAATTCAAAACATGTTCTCGTTTATTTCATTTTAAACTAGACTCATTAAGGAGTCTAAGAATATAAATTTTATTTTATAACCATCATTTTAAAATTTACAATGATTTTCTAAATACAGAATAGGGGACCTCGAAGTCATTTTGACTCTATCCCACGCCACTTCAAACATCTCATTATCGGCAACTCTTTTGCTTACACAGTTTATTTTATAAGAAACTAGACTCATTAAGCTTTCATTACATAATTTATTTAGCCTCTAACTCAACTCCCACTATTTATGGTGATTTTCCAAAATCATGTTACTACTGCTGTCCCAAGCAGATTTATTACAATCTACTCTTTCACACATTCTTTGCTTTCATATTATTTAAACATGTATATCATGTCATTCAAGATTGAAATTATATAACGTAGGCATTTAAAATGCTTCACTATCAACTTTAATTCAATCAAAATGAAAAAAATACAATATCATATCCACATTTAATTTTCCATGATCATAATCACATATAACAATCATATACTTCCACATAACTTCACAGATTTACCGAATGTATCACGATCACATTTATAGTTGTAACACTTATTCACATATGCATCACTTTATACACTTATAATTCAATCCAAATCAAAATCGCATACGAGTACATAATATGTACCTGACCCTCATAATGTAACATACATAATCAGTAGTAGTTTACCTCGAACATTCAAATTCATAATCTTATTCGAATCATCGGCGTTAAGCCTGCTAGGTTTAAACCCCGAATTCAATCACCAACACAAAGCCTATGGGACTTTAAGCCCGGATATAGTACTAGTACGAAGCCTGTGGACCTTAAGTCCAGATATAGTACACGAAGCCTGCGGATCTTAAGTCCGGATACAATTCCAGCAAGAAGCCTGCGGACCTTAAGTCCGAATACAATTCCA
Source organism: Gossypium hirsutum (assembly GCF_007990345.1). NCBI lineage: Eukaryota > Viridiplantae > Streptophyta > Magnoliopsida > Malvales > Malvaceae > Gossypium > Gossypium hirsutum. The sequence continues at coordinate 117,349,284 of NC_053429.1, read as the reverse complement.
GCACGAAGCCTGCGGGTCTTTAAGCCCGAATATAATTCCAGCGTATAGCCTGCGGGTCTTGAAGCCCGAATACACATCAAATATCATGCATATTTAATCATATATTAACACATCTCATTCAACATATCACATTAGTAGTCATTTGCTACATTCGGATATAAGCTCCATATGAACACCATCATTTACATTTCGGTTCAAAAGTCATACATAAATATCACATATCCATTTCACCATTCAAGCTTAGCCCATAGTGACCATTTGACTATAATTCATATACATAAATTATTTATCACACAACTTAATTCAAGTAGAACCAAAAGGTCACAATTCATCTAATATACGCATATCAAGGCATCATCAATTATACACTAAAGGTGACTACTCAAAACTTACCTCGGATATATTTGAACGGTTTTGGAAAGGCTACTTTATTACTTTCTCTTTTCCCTTATCTGATTTTGATCCTCTTTGCTCTTGAGCTTAATTAAAACAAATAGATTTGTTTAATTACTTACTCAACTTTATTTTTTAATAGTCACATTTGACAATCATATATAACTTCAATATGTATTATATTTCATAAAATATACCATGACTCGATTTCATGCTTATTTAATCTATATCTTATTCGCATACACAAGCAAAGATTCACATAACTTATCATGCTTCCTTATACATGAATTTAACCATATTCCCGAATGTCTCTATAAGTACAAGGTACATACATAAGGCATATATATATACCTATATATGACTATCACAATTTAATCATTTACTCATATTTATGCACAACCGCATATACACATGCATATATATAATGCATGCTTTAATATCATATACTTTTATTTATTTTTCAAATTGCACTATAGCTCCAAGACATATAGCTAACTCCGAATGTCAACTTATTAAACATTTACCACATTACCAATTGTCATTTATCATCAATGCCGCACACACAAGTACATACATACTCATATGCATAAAATCCGTTTATGTTTAATCTATAACCCATTTGGCCTTAACTACTCAAACTTAGCCTTCATATTTAATTCCATTTTATGATCGAATGTAACAAATTCATATAGGTTTCAACTATGCCAAACAATGACCGAACCATTTAATCATGCTTATTTAATCTATTATAATATTAATATGTAAGGCATTTATGGCTATTCCACCATCACCATGGTCGGCCACTTACTTAAAAATGGGGAATTTGACATGCAAATCCCCAGATTTTAAGCTATGCAATATTTGACCACTACACTTCAACCTATCACAATTTCAATGTTTTCACATAAGTCCTTTTTAATTAATTTCACATTTAAAAGACAAAATCAAAGCATGAAATTTTCACACATACACTTTGACTTATAATAGGCATAGAATATAACATTTAATTATTCTTGTGACTCGATTTTGTGGTCCCGAAACCACTTCCCGACTAGAGTCAAATTAGGGCTGTCACACTAAATATTTGTTTTTATTCTCAATGTTACTATTTTAGTTTATTTTTATAATTACTATTATGATTCATCTTTTATTTCATTATTATTATGGTGACTTTCTTGCTATTGTTTCTAGTAATATTGTCCTTTATTCTTAGTATTAGCATTATGTATTTAATTATTTATTTTTCTATTTCACATTCTTCCTTACAGTTGCAATGATTTCTCTCTTAATTACGAATTTGTTATTATTCCTTAGTGATTTCACTACTTTGGTTCATGATGGTTTCAATTTCTAGTTTTTGCATGCTTTTAATATTCAAACATACTTTTTTTAGGAGTAATTTGTTATTTAAGACTCTTTGGATTTTCTTTTGATGTTTTATATCATATTGAACTCTTTTACTTTTTCAGGCACACCATGACAAACACACGTGGTAAGACTAAGACCACTGTCCCCGCTTCAAAAAAGTAAAAGGGCCCCGGTACAACTTCCTCCTCGAGCGCTTCTGCCGAGGCCCACCACCTCTATCTCAGATTTTCGGCGGTCCCCCAAGAGGATTTATATCAGCTCCTTTGAGCATAACAACTCGGTCTTGGCACTGTATTGATTGGGTTGCATTGGAGCAGGTCTGCCTCACTGATGACTTTCACGCCATTATCACCACAGCTCCCTGGGATCGATTCTTTGCCATCATTGAGCCCACCTACATGGAGCTGATGTTGGAGTTTTGCATGATATTTTTGGTATAGTAGGTCATGACGGTTCATGACGAGCCCGGCACTATCACTTTTCGACTTGGTGGTTTGGTGCGCTACATGAGCTCCCTGAGTTTAGTGTGGCCATGAGACTTTAAATAGACGACTTTATGAGCACTGAGGACTTCCTTTGACTTCATTGGCATATCCATAATTTGCCATCACATTACTGGGCTGATCTTACAACTAGTAAGATACCATATGACGCGAGTCGCTCGAAGCCAACTTCTTTCTCTCTGGCCTTACGGTACATTTACGCCCTTTTAGCTCACACTTTGACAGGTCAGAGAGAGAGCACCGGAGTTGTTAGCACTCATGACGCTTATTTCTTATGGAGCATGGCGCACGGACATATATTTAACTTGGCATACTTCATCGGTCTATCCTTCCGCCATCAGACTGACTGCCACAGGAAGGGCCCTATCTATTTAGGCCCTTACGTGACTCGCCTCGCTCGACACTTCGGTCTCCTAGACACACCGAAGCAGTCCTCCACACTCACACTTGTTGGCCAGATGTCCCCTCACGGCATCTCGAGTATGATATATATGAGGATGATCGAGCGGCGTCGTGGAGTGGATCCTCCTCAGTACCGATTTTTTCATTCTGACACTCAGAATGAACCTTAGGACTTCACTGATGATGTTCCTCCCTATCATGAGGACCCAACACAACCTCCACCCTCGAGTCACTGATCTGTTCCTTTTGCTGCTAGCTTTCGAGGAGTATCCACCGAGGAGTTCACTAGCTTCTGTTAGTACTGCGTTAAGAGGTTCGACAATATTGATGCGACATTGTAACAACTTTGTCAACATTTCCATATTACTCCTCCAGCGCCGATGACTCACGATGCTGATGCGTCTGATGATGAGGACCATTGAGTCCATTTATTTTTATATTTTTTTCTTATTTTTATTTTTGGTTATTATTTTTATTTTTCTATTTATTTTTTTTTCTAGACTTTTTCGCTTTTATATTTTGAACTATATTTAATGGTTGTTTCTAATCGAGTAACCCTTTAATCTTCTTCAGCATTGTGTTTATTTTCTTATCAGTTGCTTAGAATCATGCACTACATCTACATTTATCTACAATTCCACTTTTCACTATTCAGGGCATTTCATCCAATATTCAGGGTAGTTTCAATTCTCTCCCTCTGTTATGATCTTTTTGTTTCTACTGTGATTATCTATTTTTGTATATTGAGGATAATGTACATCTTAAGTGTGGGGAGGTTATTTATATGATTATTAGAAAATCCCTGAATTATGCCTTGTGTTCAATTAATTTTCTCATTTTACTATTAGAATGAATTCTTATCGATTTGGGATTTTTATTGATATGTTTTAGATTAAATTTATAGGTAATTGTGTATTGATTGTTTAAACTTTAAGACACGAGAGAATCAAGCATGATAAGTCTATTTTCAGAGTAAAAAAAAATTGCTAGGTTGTTTCCCTGAATTGAGGTATTACTTTGAAGTTTGAGATTTCCAAGATTGATATAAAAAAACCAAGATTTTTGTGAGATTTTGAGCCTTTAGAGCATACACTTTTCTTGCTCACTTTATTATTGGTTATGAGTGTGTCAATACTGATTGGTTATTCTAGAACTTGCTTCGGTTATACATGTGAAGACCACACCTTCGATTTGATATGCTGAGATGATAAAGGCACCTAAGTTTTAACCCACTTATCCCAAAAAGCCTACCTTCATAATTAGCCCTTAGTGAACCCCTTTCAGCCCAATAAATCGTTTCTTGATCTACCCTTAATATTAACCCATAACACATTTTTTTTGATTCATTGAGAATTTTTCCTATTTGATTGACCCACTTTTTTGTTGAGATTTGATTTGGTTAGTTGCCTAGCTATGTTCTTTTGTTTAGTTGGTAAATTATTTCTTATTTCTTGATATAAAAAAAAATAAAAAAAATCAAAAAATCAAACAAATTATTATTACATTTATACGTTTATTTTTATTATTACTTAGATCTATGTCAATTGAGCTTGAACAGTTTTATTCATATTTTGATTAGAAGCTCGTGTTATTCTTTAATAATTTCGATTGATGTAATTATTGAGCATTAGTTTATTTTTCTAGTTAGGTTATTTATCAATTAAATATCGATTCTAACCCTCTTTTTCAGCCTTTATCCACACCTTTAACCCAAGCCCTATTACAACCCTTTAAAGACTTTTTGATTTGTGTATCATCTCATTTTATAGCGGTGGAGTTTTGATTTTCATGCAAGCCTATGGTAATGACTTTTCATATTTGACTTTTGAGTGTTTATTTTTGAACCTTAAACACGTTGAGTGATTTGAGTGAATCTTTTGTGAGGATGTCAATTCTTATTGGTTTTGAATTAAAGGTAATTACTTAGATGAAGGGAAATACCTATGTTTTCATGCTTCAAAAATATGTGACTTAGATTGTTTGAATCTTTAGTGATCTTTTAGTTGAATTATCAATGTATAATTATTTGTGAATTATGACAAAACATTGTTGATGAGAATTATGAATTGAAAAAGTTCAATTTTAATTGTGAGTTGAGGATTTTACTTAAGGACAAGCAAATTCTTAAGTGTGGAGATATTTGATAAACCATAAAAGTAACATGTTTTAATCCCATGCTTGGTATGTTTTTGGATGATTTATTATATAATTTAGTGAATTTGATGCTCGTAATCCTATAATTTTATGTTTCTATACTTAGGAGAGCATAGGGGAGCAAAAGGAGAAGAAAACAGGCCAAAATCAGACAAAATGAGCTACTTTCAAGATCTATACAGCCTATCCATTTCCACACGGGTTAAGCACACGCTCGTGTGAGCTACACGGGCTAGCCATACGCCCATGTGCCAGCCAGTGTCGATTTCGAACCCTACTTTCCAAACACACAGAAAAAGCCAATTTTTAGGGTTTCTGAGCATTCTAAAGTTTATAAATACACACTAGAAGAGGACCTAAAGGAGCACAAAGAGAAGAACGAAGAAATTACTTGAAGAACGCCGTCAGAATCAACTCAGAAGCAGGATCTCCTTCAAGATTGAAGATCTTCAGTCAACTTCTCTAGAAGTTTTTGGGTTTCTTTATGTTTTATTGTTTTCCTAATTTTGAGATGTTTTCCTACCAAAGTATGAACTAAATTCCCTAGATACCTAGGGAAGATGAAACTTATGATGGATCTTGTTATTTAATTCTCTGAATTACATGATGAATACTTGATTTCTTGATCTCAATTATGTGTACGTATTCCATGTTTTAATGTTTTCAGGATATTAATTCATGATTGATGTGCTTAATTTAGTGGAGCAAAAGTCTCTGTTTAAGAGTAGATCTAGCATAATTAAGTGAAGTTGCATGCAAACCTAGAAATAGGACGACATAAATTTATCGGATTAGAGTCAAATCTAATAGGAGAATTCATAGATCGAGTTAATGTGACAATAGGGGTTTTAATTAGAAAGGGATTTCAATTAATCAACCTAAAGTCAGTTATTTTTTCTCTCGAAAGAGATATTAATATAATTTAGGGATTTCTACAGTTCAAGGCAACTAAATAAATCATTTAATTCAGATTCAGAATAATAAGTGAAGTCTAGGTGAATTCTTTCTTAAGTATTGTCTCTCTCATTGGTTTATTCGATTATTTTCTTATTTTATTCTCTATTGCATCCTTAGTAATTAGTTTAATTTTAGATTAAAAACAACCCTTCAATTTATAGGCTAGATAATAAAAAGATAGTAATTACTAGTACTTGTAGTCCTCGTGGATATGATATCCCTGACTCACCATAACTATACTAATATTCAATAGGTGCGCTTGCCTTTATCCTGATTTTAGTTAGTTAAGTGAATCATCATCAATTACGAAACGCCAAAATCATCCATTTATACCAAGTTTTCTATTCCTAACATAACCCAACCAATGTTTAATAAGTACCACAACAAAATGGCCACTTCAACAACAACATTTCAAGATAAGCACCAAATGATAACCTACCAATTCAAGTCACCAAAACACCAAACACATATTTACATCTCAAATGGCACAAAACATCCCAAGATACCTATCAACATAAACATACCAAAACAATCATTCAAAATGCATTTAAATCCCAAATCATGCATTTACCATCACACACCACAACCAACCAAAATACCAATTAAGTTTTACATCAGTATACATATTATATACTTAAAATGTCACAAAATATAACCAGTGCTTATAACATACACAACCAAAACCCTATTTACATGCCACTTATAACCGGGCCAAAATTAACCAATAGCTACTGAATGAGCTACTGGATAGTGTGATATCCAACAATGTTCCAATCAACAGTAAAAGTCAAACAATCTACAAAGAAGAAAAACCAAATAGAGTAAGCTTACGTAAAGCTTAGTAAGTTTGTAAAACCAAACATCACATACCTATCAATTTAACTACAAATCATACATAACATAAAGCTAACAATCCTTTGTCGTATTTCATCATTTCAACTATCGGAAACAATCAAACCTGGATGATTCGTATTGTAACACCCCAAACCCAGCCCAGACATTATGGTCGAATTCGACGTGCCACATTGAAATTTAAAATCCATGTTTCGTTTTTTAGTGTTTTAAAAACTGACTTTTGTTAAGCTAACAAAGTAAATGGAAGCTGGGCACCAGGTAGGTATCCATAACAGAGGAGGTGAGCCATGAAGGCTACTTAAGTACCAAGCTCTTCGATTGGATCCAATCCTAGACATGCCCACAACCATTGCCACACTTGGTTATAATAAGTTGAAATTTATTTGAGTGGATATCTTTGATAAACCAATTAATCGTGATGTTGTGTTATTTGACAACAAGTATCGTTTTGAAAACGCGCCCTAAGTCTAGCCCATTTGAATTATTATCAACCAGTTTAAAGTTATTAAAATAAAATAATCCCAGAAAAGAGAAGAAAATAAAGTTAAAATGGCCTTATTACAACCCAAAAATAAATAATAAATAAGGTAAACTTAAGAAAACCAATCACTTATTTCAAAAGCCCAAAAGCGATCACCGTGGCCACTCTGAATCCCTTCCGGCTCCAAGCCCCCACATCAAGGCTCACCTGCAAGGTTAAGGAAGGGGGTGAGTTTGGAAACTCAGTGTGTAAAGTATCCCAACCAGAGCCCAAATCAGTTCAAGCTTTACTGGGCCTAAGCCCTATTCAGAAATCAGTGTTAACTGGGCCTGAGCCCATATCAATATTAATCTGGGCCATAGCCTCTTACAGCATTAGAGTATACTGGGCCTAGCTCATATGAGTATCAATCTGGGCCGTAGCCCTATTACAAGTCGAGCTATATTGGGCCTTGCCCTTATTAACACAGTTGGGCCCATTTTAATACAGTTGGCCCATAATAAAATAGTCTCATATGATTAATGCATGATAACCCCATCCAACCCTGCACTTGCCTCCGTCCATCCCTACACTTCCTGTGGGGAATAAATCACCCACGCCATCCCTACACTTACAGTGTTAGCACCGGTTGCGGCACTAACTATAATCCGTAGCAAAGCTGCTTATATCAGAATATGTGGCACAGCCACCAGAACGGGTTCTTCCTCCATAACATAACCCAGATCCCATGCAACAGATATACATGTCATGGCATACAACAAATAGATACAGAATATCATACATTTCAGTCAAAATTATCTCTAGGGGTATAACGGTCAGTTTGCACCTAGGGGTAAAATGGTAATTTTCATATTTAAGGGTATTTTAGTAAAATTTACTATTTTAGGGTTTACATACATCCTACAATCATTAACGCATCAACAGAAACACTTACCGAGCGTCTTTACCGAATTGGGCCCGTTGGCTCATTAACCCGTTTTTAGCCCATTAAGCCCAAATATATCGAGGTGCACAAAATTGCGCACTCTGTAATCTTACAGCTTGTGATTACCAAAATTAACAAACAAACCACCTCACGAGCGCTTGCACGCTCGCAAGTTCACAAATGCCGACTTTTCAGCATTTCGGCTTTTCGGCTTTTGCCGATCTAGTCTATGAGTGGGTGTCGTTTACACACCTGTTTGCGACGATATGCTGACGAGTTCCACACACGAGTTGCCTATAGTCAATCACTAATATGTTAACTATGAATCCAATCGCAACTTATATACAGAATCCCTTACCAAAAATTCAGCCATTAACACCTTAGGCACTAGCGATCCTACCTTTGCCGAAATTAGCTATTAGGTTTAGATCCAGTCGTTCCACTTGTCCAAGCCTTCGATCAGCAGCCTCTAGATCACACTATTATCACAATAAAATAGTTGTCACGACCCTTAGAGCCACAGAGCCCAAATCGATAGCCTCCCTAAACCTTTAGGGGTTTCGGCTTTTCTAAAATCTGAAATAAAGAATAGGTTCAAAAACTTACCACCGGTTCCTTCGGTTAATGATTCTAGTTAATTCCTACTCGATTCTGATGCAGATCTAACCCCTCAAATGTTAACAACAATCGAGCCTTTGGTGATCTTAAGAATTCGACTATGCCCCTATGGCTATGTGCTTTCGGCTTTTTGTAACTGTGTAAAGAAAGATGGAATATGGGAGTTTTGTTGTGGTCTTGTCGACAGAAACTTGGGGTTCAGAGGATTAGAGAATTGGTCAAAAAGATGGAGGAGAATCAGAGGGTTTGGCTAGGAGAAATCGGCACAGAAGAAATATAGTCTTTCGGGATTTCGCTTTTGTGTATAAGGCTTAGGAATAAATGATAAGAAATTGGAGATGAGTAGAATAGTAAAAAGATTCGACTATAGGGGAGAAAAGAAAAACAAGAAGAAGAAAAATAGAAGAAGAAAAAATAAAAAAGAAGAAGAAAAATATAAATTTGCAACTTAACAAAACAAGAACCAATTGAAAGGGAAGAATAATTAGCCAAATTAAAATACCCCAACTAACCCAAAAAGAAAAAAATGAATCCTAAGGGCCAATGATATATGACACTTACTAGCTATGGTTGAATGAATGTATTTCGGCATAGTAATTCTTTTTAAATTCCAATTCCCTAATTTGCTCCTTGATTTTTGGCCAAAATCGAAGTTTGAATTTCATTCAAACTCCCAACTGATCGGCAACAGCCTTATCCACCTGCTTGCACTGCTTCAGCATGCTGCCAAGAGTCCTGGTCAGACCCCAACTCCTTCCCCATGCGTGCAGCAAAAACCCAGCCTTCCCTGCGCGAGATGAGGCTCAAACTCCAGACCTCGTCCACCCATGCACCTTCACCTGAGCTGCTGGCCACTGCACCACGCTTCTTTCTTCACATGTTTCTACGAACCTGGTTTCTTTCTGGTGAACTGGACGTCCTTTTAATTTCATCTATAGTTTTGGGTTTTAAGTGTAATAAGGCCTTTTAATTATTTTTATGGTTTTAATTACTTTTATTATTTTATTTTACTATGATGAAGAAAACTATGATGACTAAGGAAAATGGTTAGCTTTAGGACGCGTTTTCAAAAACATTAAGGGATTTCAAAATAACACGATTACAAGTAAGACTTTCGCTAAGCAAACGTTTTCAAACTTAATAATTTTCTTAAGATAAACATAACCAGACGGTTTTTAAATCTGGACTTCTGAAGGTGGCATTCCGAATCTCCAGCCCAAGCCTGTAAGTATTCTGAATTTTTCTGAACATATTCTGAATTATCTGTCTGTACTGAAACTTTACTAGAATACTCTAGATAGGATGCTACTAAAACCCTAGAAAAGCTTGCTAAAAGACTGAAATTGTAGTTAGACGTCGATTCTACGAAAACCATATCTGAATTACTATTTGACTCATAAAACATCTGTAATAATCACTGGAATGCTAAAATTAATTCATAAAATTCGTAATCAGATTATACGATATGAGTACGCGAGCAGCTCGAGGTAGAGGTCGTGGACGAGGCCGAGGAAGAGCTCGAACGGGATCTTCGTCTTCAGGACATATGCCAACGGCAGAAGCACCGGTACCTTCGGCAACGGAAGTGGAATATCATGATCATGGTGCCGGGGATGACGCCCTGTCACAAGCAATGCTTCGAGTTTTAGAAAGGGTTGCCGGGGCAAGTTCGGGCAATGGAATTCGAGGGTCGATTTCTGAACGACTCCGGGCTAATGGAGCGGAGATCTTTAGGGGCGTATCTGGTGTAGCCCCGAATGTGGCAGAATATTGGTTGGAGTCCACGGAACGGATTATGGATGACTTGGACTATTCTGTGGAGCAGAAGCTGAAGGGGGCCGTATCGTTGCTGCGAGATGAGGCTTATCAGTGGTGGCTCACCGTGAGGGATGGAACCCCAGCTGATAAGGTTACTTGGGAGCTGTTTAAGATAGCCTTTAAAGGAAAGTACGTCGGGGCAAGTTATGTGGACGCCCGTAGGAAAGAGTTCCTGAATCTGGTCCAAGGAGGCAAAATTGTTGCTGAGTATGAGGCTGAATTTCTGAGGCTGAGTAGGTATGCTGTGGGAATAGTTGCTACGGAGTATGAGCGTAGCGTTCGCTTTGAGGATGGACTCAGAGATGACCTTAAGGTGCTGATTGCTTCGCAGAGGGAGCGTGACTTCGCGGTTCTGGTGGAAAAAGCTAAGATCGCTGAGGAGGTAAAGCGTACTGAGAGGCAGAACCGTGAGAAAGATCGGAACCATTTCTGGAGGGATTCTGGACCTTCGGGTGGAGCAAATAAGAATGCCAAAAGGGCGAGAGTGGAGGAGCCAGTTCGAGCCGTTCCGATGAATGTGGTTAGACCGCCAATCTGTGGGGACTGTGGTAAGGTACACCTGGGTGAGTGTAGGAAATGTTCTGGTGCTTGTTTCCGATGCGGATCTATGGAGCACAGAGTTAAGGACTGTCTACAGAGAGCTGATCAGGCTCAGGTTGCTGTACAGAGGGTTGTTCAACCCATGAGAGGTGGACCACAACCACCAAGAGGACGTGGACAAGGTAGGGGCGGAAATGGGAATGGAAATGGTCAAGGTTGAGGAGCGCCTGGCAGGGGAGCCGGAAATGCTGAGGCTCGATAGTCAGCGTTGGTGTATGCAGCTCGTCGTCGAGAGGAGGGCGACGCACCTGATGTCATAACTGGTACGTTCTTAGTCTCTAATATGCCGTATACTGCCTTAGTGGATATTGGATCTACTCATTCTTATGTTGCGTGTGCCATATCTGGGTCTTTGGGAGTGCATTCTGAGAAGATAGTGAGTGGGGTATCTGTGCTAAGTCCCTTGGGTCAATCGGTTAGGGTAGACAAGCTGTATAAGGATGTACCCTTAGAAACTCAAGGTAGGATCTTTCCTGGCGATCTAATGGAGTTGCCGTTTGGAGAGTTTGATCTCATTCTGGGAATGGACTGGCTTGTTAAGCATAAGGCGACTCTGGATTGTGCTGATAAGCGAATGGTGCTAAGGACCACGGAAGGGGATGAGGTTATGGTGATAGGTGAGCGAAGGGACTATTTGTCTAATGTAATATCGGCATTGAGGGCGGAAAAGTGGATTCGAAAAGGGTGTGAGGCCTATTTCACATTTGTAAGTCAAACAGATATAGAGGGGCTGACAGTGGATAAGGTTAGAACTGTAAAAGAGTTCCAAGATGTCTTTCCGGAGGAGCTTCCGGGATTGTCTCCAAATCGGGAAGTCGAATTTGGAATCAACCTGTTGCCTGGGACAGCACCAGTGTCCATTGCACCATATAGGATGGCACCAAAGGAGTTAGTGGAGTTAAAGGCGTAAATTCAAGAATTGCTGGATAGGGGCTTTATTAGGCCAAGTGTGTCTGCATGGGGAGCACCGGTGCTATTCGTGAAGAAGAAGGATGTGACGATACGCATGTGCATTGACTATCGCCGGTTGAACAAACTGACGATTAAGAATAAGTACCCTCTGCCAAGGATTGACGATCTGTTCGACTAGCTTAAAGGAGCTTCTGTATTTTCCAAGATCGATCTTTGATCTGGGTATCATCAGTTAAGGGTCAAGGAGGCAGATATTCATAAGACAGCATTCAGGACTCGTTATGGTCATTATGAGTTTTTGGTTATGCCATTTGGACTAACAAACGCTCCTGCAGCGTTTATGGATCTGATGAATCGTGTGTTCCAGCCATTTCTGGATCGGTTTGTGGTCGTCTTTATTAACGATATTCTGGCATATTCTGAGACCGAAGCAATACATGATGAGCATCTCCGCACTGTGTTACAAGTGTTAAGGGAGAAAGAACTTTATGCGAAGTTCAGCAAGTGTGAGTTCTGGTTGAGGGAGGTAACCTTTTTGGGGCATGTGGTCTCTGCAGAGGGGATTAGAGTGGATCCTCGAAAGATTGAAGCAATTTTGGAATGGAAGCCACCTAGGTCGGTTTCAGAAATTCGAAGTTTCCTAGGATTGGCAGGTTACTACAGAAGGTTTGTGGAAGGTTTTTCTGTGATGGCAGCACCTCTCACAAAACTTATAAGGAAAGGAGTATCGTTTGTTTGGACGGAGAAGTAGCAAGAAGCTTTTGAGAGGTTGAAGAAAGTTCTGACTGAAGCACCTGTGTTAATTCAACCAGAGTCTGGAAAAGATTTTACTGTGTACAGTGATGCATCACACGTAGGTTTGGGTTGTGTGTTGATGCAAGAGGGTAAGGTGGTTGCTTATGTGTCTCGACAACTTAAGCCTCACGAAGGGAACTATCCTACTTATGATTTAGAGTTAGTAGCAGCGATCTTTGTGCTTAAAATCTGGAGACACTACTTGTATGGGGAGAGGTGTATTATATACACAGATCATAAGAGTCTCAAGTATTTGCTGACTCAGAAGGAACTGAACCTTAGGCAAAGGAGAAGGATCGAGTTGCTTAAGGATTATGATTGTTCAATCGAATATCACCCAGGCAAGGCAAATGTGGTGGCCGATGCTCTAAGTCGTAGGGCTGTATCTGATCTGAGAGCAATGTTTGCTCATCTAAGTCTGTTTGACGATGGAAATCTGTTGGCTGAATTGCAAGTAAGGCCAACCTGGGTGGATCAGATTAAAGAGAAGCAGTTGAAAGATGAGTCTTTGGTCCCTCGTTTTCAACAAGTTAAGGAAGGGGAAACTTCTGAGTTTGGGATAAATGATGAAGGGGTTCTGTGTTTTCGAGGAAGAATTTGTGTTCCGAAGGACTCTGACTTGAGACAGTCAATTTTGAAGGAAGCTCATGGGGGACTTTGTGCCATGCATCCTGGAGAGAATAAGTTGTACCATGACTTGCGAGAACTGTATTGGTGGCCTGGACTTAAGCGAAAGGTAACTGAATTTGTGGGGAAATGTCTGACATACCAGCAGGTGAAAGCTGAGCATCAGTTACCTTCTGGATTATTGCAGCCAGTAAAAATACCACTTTCGAAGTGGGAGAGGGTAACCATGGACTTTGTGAGTGGGCTACCCTTGTCACCATTGAAGAAAGACTCGATATGGGTGATTGTGGATAGGTTGACCAAGTCGGCTCATTTTATACCTGTTCGAACAGACTTTTCTCTTCAGAAGTTAGCCAAGTTGTATGTGGTGGAGATTGTACGACTGCATGGAGTTCCGGTTTCGATTATCTCTGATCGGGATCCTAGATTCACATCTTGATTTTGGCAAAATTTGTATGAGGCGTTGGGAACGCGATTGAACTTTAGTACGGCTTTCCATCCCCAAACTGATGGTCAATCGGAAAGAGTTATTCAGATTCTGGAAGACATGTTGAGGGGATGTGTTATTGATTTCTGAGGTAGTTGGGATGATTACTTGCCTGTGGCAGAGTTTGCATACAACAATAGTTATCAGTCGAGTATTCGAATGGCACCTTATGAAGCACTGTATGGGCGAAGGTGTCGAACACCTAGTTGTTGGACTGAACTGGGGGAGCGACAAGTTCTTGGACCTGAGTTGGTGGCAGATACTGAGGATAAGGTCAAGTTAATTAGAGATCGGTTAAAGGAAGCATCTGATAGGCAAAAGTCATATGCAGATCTGAAGCGTAAGGAGATTGAATACTCAGTGGGCGATATGGTCTTCTTGAAGGTTTCACCTTGGAAGAAGATACTAAGGTTTGGCAAGAAGGGCAAGTTGAGTCCGCGGTTCATTGGGCCTTATCGGGTTTTGATGCGAGTAGGCCCAGTGGCTTATCAGTTGGAATTGCCTCCAGAGCTAGACAGGATTCACGATGTTTTTCACGTCTCCATGTTAAGGCGTTATCGTTCTGACCCTACTCATGTCGTGCCGGTTGCAGAAATTGAGGTGCGAACTGATTTGACCTTTGAGGAGGAGCCTGTACAAATATTGGATCGAGACGTTAAGGTTCTGAGGAGGAAATCGGTACCATTAGTGAAAGTGCTTTGGCGTAACCATGGCAGAGAAGAAGCTACTTGGGAGCCAGAGGAGGCAATGCAACAACAATACCCTCATCTATTCGGATCAGGTAAATTTCGAGGACAAAATTTCTTTAGGGAGGGTAGAGTTGTAATGCCCCAATTTTCGGGAATTCTGTAAAAGTTGTAAAATTTAAAATTCTGTGTTCTGTTTGTTATGTGTAGGATTAATCATGTTGGTGGGCCTCTAGAAGGCCCAAGCTTAGGATAAAACCCGATAGTTTTAATTAAATTTAATTCTATAAGAGAAAGGGGTTCTAATAAATTGGGCTTTTAGGAATTATTTGTGAAAAATGGATCACAAGGAAGCAAGTGGTAAAGAGGCGTGTGGAAGCTTGGGGAGGACCCAGGTTCAAGTCACAATGACAGCAAATTAAGTGATTAATTTTTATGTACAGGAAAGGGAAGTAGTGGAACTGAAATAAAAGTCTGTCAGGAAGAGTTTAAGAGGGTAAGGGGATTGAATAAGGATAGAGATAATGGAGGAAATCTAGGAGCTGATTGGGGTGAGTTGTGTTGGCCGAATTTTGGACTCTTGAGGAGCAAGAGGTGGCCGGCCAAGGGTTTCTTTAGGGGGTAAATTCGGCTAGGTTAAAGTGCCAGTATAAATTCGGCAATAGGGAGGGAGTTGTGCCGTTTGCTACTTTTCTCACTTTCTCCCTTTAGCCATTTTTGCTTTCTTCTTATTCTCTTTCTCTATAGCTGAACCTTTCAAACCTCTTGTCCATCTCCACCCTACTCTACATCACTTTCCTCCATTAATTTTCTTAGACTAAGGCCGAACCTCAAATCTCAAAATCCCGAAAGCTATATTCTTGTGCCGTTTTTCCAAAGTCGTATTCCTCAATATGTTTTCCTTTTTGACCAACATTCCTCTCCTCTAAACCCCTAGCATCTGTCGACAACATTACCCAGGGTTATAGCCTCAAATAATTATTTTCTATATCACCTAGAAAAGTCGAAACTACTATAGAGTTAGGGACTTGTAGCCGAAACTTCAAAGCTTCTAGATTCAAGTTTTACCATCGTTTAAAGGTTGAATCTGCATCAGATCTACGTGGAAAGTAGGAAGGAATAAGTGGTAAGTGCTCATCACTCCAAATCTAGTCTTATTTTTCAAGTTAGGAAAAAGCCGAAGTCCTTAAAATCTAGGGAGGCTATCGATTTGGGCATAGGGCATGAAGGGTCTTTAACCGATGATTTATTTTGATGATTATTGTCTTCTCAAGGGTTGGATCAAAGGCTTGAATCTTTGGAGCGATCAGACTTGGATCTAGCCATCGGATTTCGGCAAGAAGGTAAAGTTTTAAAGGCTTTTAGGGACAGAGTCGAATATGGGTAAGTAATTATGGAGATTAGTGTTGTGATTTGCAATCTAAGAATTGTAGCAACGTAATTGTAGGCAGTTCGTGCGTGGATCTTGTCAGCAAGTCGTCACAAATCAGATGTGTAACTGACACCCTTTCATAGGCTAGATCGGCAAAAGACGAAAAGCTGAAATACCGAAAAACTGGTATTTTGGGCGCTTGCGAGTGTGCGAATGCTCGTGAGACGTATGGGTAATTATTACTGGTAATCGGAAGTGATAAAACTGCAGTATGCGCGATTTCGTGCGTTTCGATATTTTGGGCTTAATGGGCAAAAACTGGGTTAATGGGCCAACGGGCCCAATTTAGTAAGAACGCTCGGTAAGTGTTTTTGGCTAAACGTAATAGCTACGATATGCATGAAAACCTTAGAAATAGTTAGATTTACTAGAATACCCCTATGTATGCAAAATTACCATTATACCCCTATGTATGCTAAATGACCTTTATACCCCTAGGGTTAATTTTGTCTGAAAAGCATGATGAATTAAATCTGTATGATGCATGCCATGAATGTATATCTGTTGCATGGGGACATGGGTTATATTATGGAGGAAGCATCCTGGTGGCTATGCCACAAATTATCTGTTCTGGTGGCATTGCCACAAAATATCTGTATTTAGTGACTCTGTCACATTTTCTGTATCTGGCAGCCATGCTGTATATTTCTGTGGCATGTAGCAGTTGCGTGGGTCGAGTAGTCTCCCCACATAGTGAAAGGATGGTATGGGGGTGTATGTGGTTGGATATGGTTGGGTTGCTGCATAAGTATGATATATCTGTTCTGGTCTATTCTGGGCCTACGGGCTTTATTCTGATATCTGTTCTGGGCTGAGGCCAACTTATTCTGTCTCTGTGGTTTGAACTGATTTAGGCTGTGGTTAGGTTGAACTACACACTGAGTTTACCAAAACTCACTCCTTATTTTCATCCTCGCAAGTAACCCTCAACCATAGTGGGCTTGGAGCTGTGAGGGACTTGGACTGGCTATATGTTTCTACGAACCTGGTTTCTTTCTGGTGAACTGGACGTCCTTTTAATTTCATCTATGGTTTTGGGTTTTAATTGTAATAAGGCCTTTTAATTATTTTTATGGTTTTAATTACTTTTATTATTTTATTTTACTATGATGAAGAAAACTATGATGACTAAGGAAAATGGGTTAGCTTTAGGACGCATTTTCAAAAACATTAAGGGATTTCAAAATAACACGATTACAAGTAAGACTTCCGCTAAGCAAACGTTTTCAAACTTAATCATTTTCTTAAGATAGACATAACCAGACGGTTTTCTCAAAATTATATGAGTCGTTAAGGTGTGGCAATGGTGGTGTGCATGTCTAGGATTGGATCCGAAGGGAGCTTGGTACTTAAGCAGTCCGACGGACTCACCTCCTCTTCTTCCTGGTTTCCTACCTGGTGCACAGCTTCTATTCACCTTATCCTGCTTTAAAAAGTATCTTTTACAACCCCAACTAAGTTTTCCAAACTAAGTAAAACGGAACGTTTTGAACGCATCGATGTGGCGCACCGGAACCAGTCATAACGTCTAGGCCAGGTTTGGGGTGTTACAAAATAAGACCCTTTATTTTCGGGCAGAGTAACAATATCTTAAAGTTGTGTAAATGACCCTACCGATGCCATCTATTTATAGGGAGAATAAGTAAAACCCTTGTTGAATTGTAGAAGTTTATGTCAACTAGAAAAATGAATTCCTAGTCTAACTAGAAGTATATGGGGTGGCAAACCTAGTTAATAATACTAGGGTTTGTCATCCTTCCTTTTAACATGAGGGGCTTTTGGGCCTTTCCCATATCGGGTCAAATAACAATTTCTTCCTAGACCTTTAACCCAGTACTTTATAATTCAATTCAACTCGATATTTTTTTTCTATTTCCTGAAATAAACATCTCAATTTATTTACAATTAAATAATTTTCTCAACCCAATTCTAATTCTGTTAAAACCATGACGACTTTACCGTAAAATGATCTATAAAAAAATACATTTAATATTTGTGCATTCAACAGGTTCACTATGACCAAATGTTCTATTTCCATTTTTGAACTTCATTTTATTTGAAAAACATAAATTCATTTCTAGGTCATTTTGATTTTGGAGAAAACCATATTCATTTCCAAATGATTCCATTTCTCCATTTTCATTTTCATTTTGGAGAAAAGTATAATCATTTCCAAATGTTTCACATTTCTCTGTATTCACCATTTCTATCCATTTCTGTTCATTTGATTCAACATGCAATTCATTTCTGGTTTCAACGAGCTAGTGAAGGGACCAATTGGACATATGCGATTAGATCTCAAATGATTTATAATTAATTTCCAACTTTTCGCATATTAGTTATAAACTCATATAGTTACAAAGTCATTCCACTATAGTATCATGATTGAGCTCTTGCTAACGACATACCGTTACAAAAGTAACTTGATCAGTGCTAGTTCAATGACCTTGTCATAAGTATGTTACCCTCATAATATATCCTTAATCTCTTTGGGATAATATCTGTTTTCCCAATATGATCCTATTTTATCTCATGATAATCATTACATCTTCCTTCATGAAAGTCAATTACTATTAAATAGTAATCAAGTCATTACAGAGGCAAACGGCTTATGGCCACGTTTACTTTTCATCAACATTTAATGCCAATAAGAGGATATCATTTACCCATGTATCGGGCTATGAATTCCACTGTTGTGAATGACGTTACATACTGCAGAAGTTGTATACCCAAAGTACCAACTTTCAGCTCCTTATCTATTTGAACTCAGACTTTTACTTACATCAAAGTATACGAGTCACACATACATAGTCCATCATCTACTTAGGATTTAGGAATGCCACACTATGAATGTCATAAGTGAATAAATCCATAAACGGATTCAAGGTCTATTATTCTTGGGTCTAGTTCAATGTAATGTCAGTCCAGTCAGTCACATTTATGTCTTTATCTTCTGGGAGTCATCCGCTTCGATGCCCAAAGACAAAGCATCTCCTTAATTGGACTTGATAGACGACATATTAGTCTTTCAATTAGTTTGCTCATTTCCAATTATACTAAGGGCTAGTTTAGCAATGCTTTTGAAAAGTGCTGTGGAAAAGTGCTTTTGGAAAGTTTGATTTAAAATTTGAGTGTTTAGCATTGCTGTCTAAAAGTATTTTTGAGAAATAAAATGTCTATTTTAGACATGTTATTATCAAGTAAAAATATGCATTTAAATAATATTTAAATTAGTTACTATTATTATATTTTAGTAAGAATATAAAAAATATTATAACTTGTTAATATTTTAATATATGAAATATAAATTTTAAATATTTTTAAGAAATAAATATTAATTATTTAGAAAATTTAATTAGAATATATGAACTATATTTTAAATATTTAAATATAACCATTAAATATTGTAATTAGTATTTTAAAAAATATTTTTTATTTTAATTAATGATTTTAACACATTTGTAATGAAGGACCAAGAAAAAAAAGGGAAAGTACGATATTATTGAAGGGGTGAAAAAGTAATTAAGCACCAAAAATGCTTTTGGGAGAGGAAAAGCTAAAAATTTTAGCTTCTCCTTTTCAGAAGTGCTTTTGAAAAGTACTTTTGAAAAGCCAAAAATTTCAGCCAAAAGCAGCTTGTTTAGCACAGCTTTTTTTCCAAAAGTGCTTTTGGAGTCAAAAGTGATTTTTTTAAGCACTTCTAAACAGACACTAAGGACATGTTTAGATTCATCTACTAATACAAGTTGATTTTTCGTATTACAGTCTGGTCACGTAATACTGCTTAGTATTGCATTATACAACCAGTGAGCTAATATTTTCTTCTATATTTCTTTGCGTGGAAAAACCACATGAGGACAATTATACAAATTTTATTAATGTAATTCATGAATTTGTTTTATTAACCAATCAGTTTGAAAAAATTACAAGTTGTTGAACGAATATACTACATTTAGGGCACCAAATCCAACATTTATTTCTCTTTCTCTCACATTCCTTATCTCTTTAAAGATATGAAAGATATGGTTCAATATTGGTAAGTATAAAAAGCTCGAAAAGAATTTGTGTAGTCTAGAAGAGAAAAATTTCTTTTAAGCTCGAAAATGATTTTTTTTTTCATTTAAGCACA
This sequence comes from Gossypium hirsutum, assembly GCF_007990345.1. Classification (NCBI taxonomy): domain Eukaryota; kingdom Viridiplantae; phylum Streptophyta; class Magnoliopsida; order Malvales; family Malvaceae; genus Gossypium; species Gossypium hirsutum. The sequence continues at coordinate 117,329,142 of NC_053429.1, read as the reverse complement.
TTCTAAAAATTTCACTCTTTTCACTCACAATGCTTTTAACATTATTCAGCTTTTATCCACTTATTTTTCTTTTAACCCTCACAATGCTTTTATTCACTCAGATTTTTCCTTTAAGCGCATTTTAGCAAGTCCTATACTCACCATGTTACACCATCTCTTCACTTTCCACTCAAATTTATCTTGAAACCATCAATATGTCTCTATCTAACCGTCAATATCTATGGCCTAACGTCTATTCTGTGGTCAATTAAAGAGAAAAGACCAAAAAGGGATTGAGTTTCTACTCAGTTTGAGCTTAAAGTTTCAATAACAAAGGTTCATCAAGAAAGGGTATAATAAGCTCAAACATGAGAACCTAGGGATGCATAGCATAAAGGTAGATTTATTTAAACACTAGTTGTAACACCCCAAACCCGACCTAGACTTTATGGCTGAATCTGGCAATGTCACATGGAATGGAATTTTAAATCGAGTTTGTCGAGTTGAAACCGTTCCAGTTAATTAGCATTTATCTTAATTCTGAGTAAATTGCATGTTCTTTGTTTATGTCTAAAATCGTATTTTTTTAGCAGAAGCTTTGGAAACGTTTATTTTTTAGAAAACCATTTGTATTGAAAGAAACCGTTGTTTAAGTAAAATCAAGTTTTTACCGTCTAGCCATACGAAAACCGTAAAGTAGTTAAAAGTCTAAAGTTTAAAACCAAAACAGTCCAAAGTCCAAATTTACATAGCACATACCCAAAATAACATAAATTCAAAAATTGAGTCAAAGCAGTACGAAACAGTGTAGTCACCGTCGAGTCCTTCGCTGCACTGGTTCATCTAAGACTGAGGATTACCTGTACAGATTAACAGAAAAAGGGTTAGTTTTCATAAACTTAGTGTGTAATCACCACAGAAAACATGCATACAAAAACATATCAAATTGCATTCAAATATATTCTAGGCCTAAGCCCATTACAGATTCAGTTTGGGCCTTGGCCTAATCAGATATAGTTTTAGATATAAATCAGGGCCTTAGCCCATTTCAGATACAATATGTAATAACAAAAATCAAAATCCTATCCACCAGCCTCTACACACCATCTCTGTCCATCCCTACACACCAAGTCGGGATTAAATCAACCCACCCATCCCTACACACCATGCTGTACTGAAATATGGCACATAATCAGAAATTTGCAGCGGAGCTGCTAGATAACAGGCTTAATAACCTTTCAGACACTTCCTCCAAATATCATCAATAACCAACCCCGATGTAATGCAACATACAAAAGATATCATGCTATTATGCAATTTCAGTCTATACATTCATATCAACACACATGCTCAGTTCAGATATCATATAGACAGTTCTCTCAATAGGGGTCTAAGTAATGCTTACAGACCCTATAGTAGGTTCACAGTAGACTTGGGCGAGCCGTGCAACCTTAAGCAACTTTCAGAAACCTGGGCCCACACACTCATGTGGCCCACATGACCCAATTTGGCCTTGGCTGGGTGGATCACACGGCCTAGCCCAAAATCCCACACGGCCCAAATCGGTATAGCCCGTGTGTCGCACACGACCTACCTAGCCATAAGAAGGTCATGTCTTGCACGCACCGCCTGTCTCATCGATCACACTCTCGTGTTCCATCACACAGCCTATGGTCGCCCGTGTGGCGTCAACAGTAAACTTTTTTAGCTTTTCATCGATTCTCGTTTTCTGCATTTGGTACACACTTGGTAACGTTTTGGTGCAAAAACACTCCTGAGATAAGCAACACCTAATAATTGACAGAACCAAACCCGAAATTAGTCTTAAAATTCAATTAAACCGAAATTTGAAACCTACCAACTCAAATCAAGCGTTTAACACTTACCCCCAAAACCCCGAATAGCTAGATTATGAGACAACACGATGAGAACTCTGCTCCTCTCGATTCACAACTATCGCAGTCACATGTTTAATGAGAGAAGACAACATAGAAAAGTGATCAAGAAGAAAAATAAAGATGAAGGAGGAACGAAATTTGGTAGAGAGGGGGAAAATGGTGTCAGAATTTTGGAAGAAGAGAATAGCCAAAATTTTCGAGAAAAAGAAAATAAAATAATATTTGATAACTCCTAACCATATCCTTCAAATATCGCCCACAATCCTATTAACCAACTACTACCTAGAAACCATCTCCAGCACAACTTTACACAAAAACCGAGCAAAAATAAACTCCCTTGTCCACGCTAGGATTCGAACACAGAACCTTCAACAACCTAACACTACATTCCACTACTAGACCAGCAGACCCATTTTGATATGATACCACAAATATTTAAACTTAAGCCTACTGAACAAGGTTAAGGCTTATATCAGAAAAATAGCAAAAATTGCCAAATGAAAAGCTTGAACTTGGGACCTCACACACACACCCAGAACACTTAACCAATGAAGCAGATACATAGTTATGTCAGGAATTTACAAAAGCAGAAAACAAATTTTTTGGGTGTAACAACCCTACCCCCTAAAATAAAATTTCGACCTTGAAATTTACCTGATCAGAATAGATGAGGATACAGTATGCATCGCATCCTCAAGCTCCCACGTAGCCTCCTCAGTGCTATGATTCCACCATAGCACCTTCACTAAAGGAATGGATTTCCTTCTCAGAATCTTAACGTCGGATCCAGAATCTGAACTGGCTCCTCCTCGAAGGTCAGATCTAGCCAAACCTCAATTTTCTCAACAGGAACAATATGCGTAGGATCAGAGCGGTAGCGCCTCAACATTGAGACGTGGAACATATCATGAATGTGATCCAACTCCGAAGGTAGCTCCAACTGATAAGCGACCAGTCCTACTCATTTTAGAATCCAGTACGGTACAATAAATCTAAGGCTCAACTTGCCCTTGCGATCGAACCTCAAAACGTTCTTCCATGGTGAAACCTTTATAAACACGAAGTCTCCTACAGAATACTCAATCTCATGTCTCTTCAGATCAGCATAAGACTTCTACCTATCAGAAGCTGCCTTCAAACAGTCCCTAATCAGTCGAATCTTATCCTCAGTCTCGAAAATTAACTTAGGACCCAACAGTCGTCGCTCACCCAGCTCAGTCCAACACAAAGGAGTACGACACTCATGACCATACAGAGCCTCGTAAGGTTCCATCTGTATACTCGACTGGAAGCTTTTATTATAGGCGAACTCAGCTAGCGGCAGATAGTCCTCCTAACTACCTCGAAAATCAATCACGCGACTCCTCAACATATCCTCCAGCATCTGAATCACCCTCTCAGATTGACCATCAGTTTGAGGATGGAATGAAGTACTAAAGTCCAATCTCAAACCTAAAGCCTCATGCAACTTCCCTCAAAATTGAGACGTGAAGTGAGGGTCCCTATCAGAGATGATAGAAACAGGTACCCCATGCAGTCTCACTATCTCGGAAACATAAAGCTTCGCCAGCTTCTGCAGAGAATAATCAATATGAATCGGTATAAAGTGTGCTGACTTGGTCAATCGATCCACGATGACCCAAACAAAATTCTTCTTAGTGGGTGTTAAGGGTAACCCGCTAACAAAGTCCATCGTCACATGTTCCCATTTCCAAAGAGGAATCTTAATCGGCTGTAGCAAACCCGAAGGTGACTGATGCTCAGCCTTCACTTGCTGGCATGTCAAACATCTAGCTAAAAAAATCAGTAACTTTTGGTTTCAGTCCTGGCCACCAGTATAACTCACGGAGGATTGGATACATCTTAGTCCCACCAGGATGCATAGCATAAAGGCTACTATGCGCCTCCCTCAATATGGACTGCCTCAAATCTACATCATTCGGTACACAAATCCGTCCATAGAAACATAACACACCCTCATAATTTAACCTAATATCCGTTGTGCCACCACCCTCAATCTGTTGAAACTGAGGACCCAAAGTCTCATCCTCTAACTATTTGCCCCTAATCTGCTCGATCCAAGTTGATTTAACCTAAAGCTCGACTAATAAGCTACCATCATCAAATAAGCTTAGACGAGCAAACATTACCCTCAAATCAGTTATAGCTCTATGGCTCAGTGCATCGCTACTACATTGCCTTGCTAGGATGGTACTCAATGGTGCAGTCATAATCCTTAAGTAGCTCGATCTATCTACGCTGCCTAAGGTTTAATTCTTTTTGGGTGAGGAGGTACATGAGGTTTTTTTGATCAATGTAGATGATACACTTCTCACCATACAGATAATGGCTCCAGAGTTTCAGTGCAAATATCACAACGGCCAACTCCAAATCATGCGTTGGGTAATTTTCCTCACGAGTCTTAAGCTGACGAGACGCATATGCAACCACCTTACCATCTTGCATCAACACATAACCCAAACCAACTTGCGATGCATCGATATAAATGATGAACTCCTTTCCAAACTCTGGTTGTATCAGAACATGGGCCTCAGTCAGTACAATCTTGAGCTTCTTAAAGCTCTCTTACTGTGCATTTGTCCATACAAACGAAACTCCCTTATGTAGCAGCTTAGTCAACGAAACTGCAATCAAGGAGAACCCTTTTACAAAGCGCCTATAGTAACTCGCCAATCCCAAAAAGCTGTAGATCTCAAACACGTTCTTCAGCCATTTCTAATCCAATATCACCTCAATCTTACGAGGACCAACTCGTATCCTCTCAGCAAAATCCACATGTCCTAAAATGTTACTTCCCAGAACTAGAACTCACACTTGCCGAATTTCGTATACAGCTGTGTCTTATGAAGAATCTATAGTACTACTGTCATATGCTCATCATGTTCGTCTTCAGGCTTAGATTACACCAAGATATCATTGATGAACACCACCACAAACTGATCTAGAAAACGTTGGAACACTCGGTTCATTAAATCCATAAATGCCGCTGGTGCATTAGTCAATCCAAAGGGCATCACTAGGAACTCGTAGTGACTATAACGAGTCCTAAATGTTGTCTTATACATATCAGCCTCCTTAACCCTCAATTGATGATAACCCGAACGCAGATCAATCTTGGAAAACACAAAAGTCCCCTTTGAACTGGTCAAATAAATCATCAATCCTCGAAAGCGGGTACTTATTCTTAATCGTTAGCTTGTTCAACATTCGGTAGTCGATACACATCCTCATTGTCCCATCTTTCTTTGTCACAAACAACATAGGTTCTCCCCACGAAGACACATTGGGACGAATGAACCCACGATCTAATAACTCCTGAATCTGAGCCTTGAGCTCCGTAAGCTCCTTCAGTGCTATTCGGTAGAGGGCGATAGACACTGGAGCTGTACCTAGAATAAGTTCGATCATAAATTCCACCTCTCAATTTGGAGGCAAACACGGTAGCTCCTTAGGGAAGACGTCTGAAAAATCCCTTACAGTTCTGATGTTCTATACAGAAGAATCTCCAGAATTAGAAACACTTACATAGGCCAGATATGCCTCACACCCTTTCGGAACCAAATTTTTTGTCACTATCGCAGAAATCACATTTGTCAGAAAATCCCAATATTCCTCAATCACCACCACCTCATCGTCCTCCTTAGTTTTCAAAACGACCCACTTAGTCGCACAGTCCAGACTTACTCGGTGCTTTAGCAACCAGTCCATCCTCAAAATTAAATCGAACTCCCCAAACTGAAGTTCCATCAGATCAGCCATAAATATTGTCCCTTGAACCTCTAACGGAACGTCTCTATAAAGTCTATTAACTCGGACAGATTGCCCCAAAGGACTCAATATAGTTACTTCACTTTTAGTACTCTCAACTGGGGTCCCCAAAGTTTCAAACATAATACTAGCTACGTATGAGTGTATAGAGACTATGCCTATCAATGCAAGATAATGTACATTATAAATTAAAAAAGTACCCGTAAAGACATCTGGAGCGTCTCTATCCTCTCTTCATTGAGCAGCATAAACAAGAGCAGGCTAGCTCACCTCAGTAGGTCTAGCACCTCTGCCCAGTTCTCTCTATCCACGACCCGTGCCGTTACCACCCCTAACCTGACCACGACCCTTAGGTGGTTGCCGAACTACCCTCAGTGATTGTGCAGTACCAGAACCCGAAGCTTGCATCTGATTGGCCCACAAAGGACGGTCTTGAACGCGGTGCTCAGTAGACCCACATCTCAAACATGCCCCAGTTGTCCTCCAACATTCGCCCGGATGGCGTCTACCACACTGCCCACAAGGCAAGATCCCAGTAGGTGCAACAGGGGGCCCAACTCTAACTGGCTCTTCAGATCTGGTCTTTTCTTTAGGCTTCATCATTGAATTCGAAGGCTCCGAATCACTCTTATTCTTGCCCCTCTACTTATCCTGATTTTGGCGCTCAACTGCTTCATCTCTTCGGCGATATTCGCCTTCTCTAATAGTGTTGAAAAGTCACGCTTCCTTTACGGAGCTGTCATACTCTCAAACTATCCTTAAGCCCATCCTCGAAGAGGACAAAACGCTCATATTCAGTCGCCACCACGCCTCACGCATAGCGGCTCAATCTCAGAAACTCAGACTCATACTCGACCACTGAACAATCCCCTTGCGAGAGATTTAGAAACTCACGTCTCCTAGCATCGATGTAGCTTGCCCCCACATATTAACCTTGGAAAGTACACTTATAGAAATCCCATGTCAATTTTTCAGGCTGAGTGCCCTCCTTAACGGTCAACCACCATTGGTATGCTTCATCACAAAGCAAGGAAACAACCCCTTTCAATTTCTGTTCAGGGGTAAAGTCCAAATCATCCATGATTCTTTCCGTGGCCTCCATCCAATACTCGACCACGTTAGGGGCGACTCTAGTAAACCCCTAAATAGCTCAGCCCCGTTGGACCAGAGTCATTTCGTAACCGATCTTCGATCCCCAAATCCAGTATTGGGCCCAACGACCCTCTCCAAAATTCTTAACATAGCTTGGGACAATGCGCCGTCCCCGCTCATGCGGTAATGAGACCCAGTCTCTGTAGCAGGTAAAACCGACGTTTCGCTCGTATCCAGATTAGTCAGGTTTCCAAATGATGAGGACCAGCTTGGCCCCTCTATTGCCTCTACCAAGGCCTCTAGTACCCCGTCCGTGGATACCTCATATGCTCATATCTAATCCAATTATTTGTATTAAAAGTTTTATGAATCAGTTACAATTCAATAATTATCAGCAGATGTTTTATGTAAGTAGTTTAAGTAGTTCAAAGTAATTTTCATAAATCGCAGTCTCAGTATACACTAACTAAAGTGTTTTCAGTACAGTATACTACTTATAGTAGTTTCAAAATATCATATCATATATCAGTTTGAGAACAACTTACAGGATCGTTGTCAGAGACTCGGTGTGCCATATACCTAATCAAAAATATGTCCAACCATTTAAAAAAACATTTCTTTGAAACCAAGTTTTAAAACCAAAATCCACAGTTGAGTTTTGCAACCTGACTCTGATACCACTAAATGTAAGACCCCAAACTTAGCCTAGACGTTATGGCCGAATCTGGCGATGTCACATGGAATGGAATTTGAAATCGAGTTTGTTGATTTGAAACCGTTCCAGTTAATTAACATTTATTTTAATTCTGAGTAAATTGCATGTTCTTTGTTTATGTCTAAAATCGTATCTTTTTAGCGGAAGCTTTGAAAATGTTTATTTTTAGAAAACCATTTGTATTGAAAGAAACCAGTGTTTAAGCAAAATCAAGTTTTTACCATCTAGCCGTATTAAAATCGTAAAGCAGTTAAAAGTCCAAACTTTAAAACCAAAATAGTCCGAAGTCCAAAAATTTACAAAACAAATACCCAAAATAACATAAATTCAAAAACTGATTCAAAGTAGTACGAAACAGTGTAGTCACCGTTGAGTCCTCCGCCACTCCGATCCATCTAAGACTGGGATTACCTGTACATATTAATAGAAAAAGGGTGAGTTTTCATAAACTCAGTATGTAATCCTCGCAAAAAATTATGCATGCAAGTATACATCAAAATGTAGTCAAATATAGTTTGGGCCTGAGCCCATTACAGATTCAGTTTGGGCCTTAGCCCAGTCAGATACAATTTCAGATATAAATCAGGGCCTTGGCCCATATTATACAGTATGCAATAACAGAAGTCAAAATCCTACCTACCAGCCTCTACACACCATCTCCGTCCATCCTTACACACCATGTGGTGATTAAATCAACCCACCCATCCCTACACACTATGCTGTACCAAAATACGACACATAATCATAAATTTGCAGCAGAGCTGCCAGATAACAAACTTAATAACCTTTCAAACACTTCCTCTAAATATCATCAATAACCCACCCCGATGCAATGCAACATACAAAAGATGTCATGCTATTATGCAATTTCAGTCTATACATTCATATCAACACACATGCTCAATTCAGATATCATACAGATAGTTCACTCAATAGGGGTCTAAGTAATTCTTACATACCCTATAGTAGGTTCACAGTCGACTTGGGTGACCCGTGCAACCTTAAGCAACTTTTCAGAAACCTGGGCCCATACGGCCCAAATTGGCCTTGGCCGTGTGGATCACACAGCCTTGCCCAAAATCCCACACGCTCGTGTGGCCTACACGGCCCAAATCGGTATGGCCCGTGTGTCGCACACAACCTACTTGGCTATCACATGGCCGTGTCTTATGCGCACAGCCCAGCTTGTCGATAACATGCCCGTGTTTTGTCACACGGCCTACCACACAGGCGACCACACGTCCGTGTGGCATTGATAGTAAGTTTTTCAACTTTTTGTTGAGCCCGTTTTCTGTGTTTCGGGTACACACCTAGTAACGTTTTGGTGTAAAATCACTCCCGAGATAACCAGCACCTAATAATTGACAGAACCAAGCCTAAGTTTTAGGGTTTAGGGTTTAGAGTTTAGGGTTTAGGGACTAGAATTCGAAACCTACCAACTCAAATCAAGCGTTTAACACTTACCCCCAAAAACCCAAATGGCTCGATTATGAGACAGCACGACAGGACTCCTCTCTTCCCGGTTCACAACTATCACAGTCACACGTTGAATAAGAGAAGACAACATAGAAAAGAGATCAAGAAGAAAAATGAAGACGAAGAAGGAACGAAATTTGGCACAGAGGGGGAAAATGGTGTCAGAACATAAATATTTGCAAAATATTTTTTCATATAAAATAAAAGATAAAAAAGAAAAATGAGAAAACTATAAATCTATGTACTCCCCCTACTTAAAATATACATTTTCCTCAATTTAAATGAAATAAAGAATAAGGAAAACAAGAAAGCTTCCCTAAAAAAGTTGAATCCTTGCTACCAAATCTGAGTCAAGGTCAACATATCCTCTGAATGAACATAAGAATACCTAAAAAAAAAGCACAACACTCCATCAAAATAACATAAACACAAATAATGTTAAAGTAAAAAAAAAAGAATAAATATAAAAATTATTCAAGTTTAAAAATAATAAAATAAAGAAAAACTTCCTCAAATGTCATTAAAATCGTAACAACCTGATTTTCAGTTGTGCCAGAAATGACGGTTTCTATAGTTTGAGTCTGTAAACACTAAATATTAATATTTAAGAGGTTAATATAGATATATATTTATATATATATTCAAGTTTGGTCTAGTAATTTTGCAGAATTGATAGTTAATTAAGGTACAATGACTGAATTGTAAAAGTTTATCACCAAAGGACCATATGAATAATTAGACCATTTTTAAATGGTCAATAGGTGGTAGATATTGATAAAACCCACTAAAAGTTTTAATTTAGCTTATTTTTTTATTAATTAAGGTTAAATTAATTAAAATTTTAATTAAACTATATAAGATAAATTAAAAAGAAATAAAGGCCATTTTTTTCTTCTATCCATCTTCACCGAAACAAAAGAGAAAGAATAGGGTTTAAAGCTTCAAAATTTTTTTCCCTCAAATTGGTAAGTTATTAACTCTTTTTTCTTGTAACTTTTATGTTTTTTGCAGTATTGGAGCTTGATTTAGCTAGCTCATATGCCATTTTGTAAAACTGCTAAAGTTTTTGAAAGTTGTCATTATTGATTTCTTGAAGAAATTACTGTTAAATTGATATATTTTAAGCTTAGATGAAAAAAAGGAATACATTATAAAGTTTAATTGTTAGTTTTGTTCAAAAGGATCCAAGTGAATAAATTTTGAAATTGATGTGAATTGTCTATAATAATATATAGTAGAGGATCTGAGAAGGATGCAATTGAGATCGATGTTGAAACCAAAGCTTAAATTTGAAAGATATTGTTATCTCGAATTTAAGGACTAAATTGAATAAAATGAAAAAATTAGGGGCATTCACAAATAAAATTAAGCTAGGTCTATAATATTATAAAAATGTTTGGTATTGATAAATAGAATTGAATAATTGTATAGATCGAGAATTGAACCAAACTGAGGATAATCAAGGAAAAGGCAAAATTATGGAATAGTCCTTAAAGATACAATTGCTTGCTATTTTTCCTGATAAGTTTATATGGTATGATTGTATTTTAAATTGTTATGTATTTTAATTATAAATATGTGTGTGTTTGGTTTTAATTTGAATTGTTTTTGAATTGGTACAAAAAGTGAGAAATGGACTAAATTGTAAAGAAATGAATATATGTATTAAAGATGCTTAGGAGAACTTAGTAAAGGTTAGGTTATGTTTGAAATATCAATAGGGCTATATGTGCACTTGAACAAGAATTGTAATTGTACGGAGATCATTATAGTGTATATCGGGATCCAACATTTGTTGCATATCACAAAGCATTATATGTCTTTATGGAGACCTTCGTGTGGTGAAGGGACGTATTATTATACGATTATTCATATGATTTCCTATGGGCTTTTTACTTTGGTGTCCTGGTGTGGTGTAGTTACTGCCTAGACTAGCAATTTGGTGTGGTATAATTACTTGTGTATTCAAATCTATTCATTAGAGTTCATCGGCCTAAATGGTTAATGAAAAGTGAAAAATGGCAATGATATGATATGAGTTTGATACCTAAATGGTTAAATGTTGATTGGTTTATGAGAACGGTATTGAAATTTTGATTTTATGTAAATTGGATTGCTATATGTTTTGAGTTACCATATTAAGTGGTTATATGTTAAAGTCACCTTACTGATATGTGATTTGCTATGTTTAGCCAACTTGTCAAGCTAAATAGCTTATTATGTTTAATTGTAAAATGAGGTAAGTTTTTGTTTAATGCTTATGAACTTACTAAACATCCTATATGCTTACCCTGTTTCTTTTTTCTTTCCCTTGTAGATCACCCTATAGAACTTGTCAAGCTGGATCGATTGGAAGATCACACTATCCTATCACCAAATCGGTAACTTTTTGGTCATTTTGAAACTAAAGTTGTGGCATGTATATATAAGATGTCTTAATGTGATTCTAATGTATGTATGTATTTTGGTATATGTAAAAAAAATATAAATGCCATGTTGAGTTTTGATAACTTGTAACTAGTTTATAACATGAAATTGGTTAAATTCATGAATTCGAAATGTTTGGTAATTGTTAGAAACGGGAAAAGCTTGAATGTCATGTTTGAGGTGTGCATAATGAAATGTTAATAGCATGAAAGTGGCCATGGTTGAGAAATGTTGAGATTGAAATTGAAAGATAGGTTTTGATAACTTGATAAATAAGTGAATGAGTTCAAATGTATTTGAACATGTGCACTTTGGAATATGTTGTATTATGTGGTCTAGTTTTTTTGTTGATGATAGGTTGTTTTAATGTTTAATAGCCATAATTGAATGAATGTATATTAATAGGTGTTAAAATGACAATGATTTGGTATGTTTTAGTGGGATTATGTATGTGTTTTAACCTAAATTTCACAAGTTGATTAGTAATTGAATAAGTTGATTGAAATTTTTTGAAACAAGTACCATTTGGTTCATTTTTTTACCAGAACAGTATGTCATGTCACGACGTTGAGTGATGGTTGTCATGATGAGCACCAAACTCAAGCCATGTCATGACGAGGAATCGAATCACATCGTCGCAACATTAATATGAAGTTTTGTAATTGCTACAACTTGGTCCTTGTTCTATCTCGGGATAACTTAAAGCATTCGCAGGCTCATATAAGATCTAAGAAAGATTGTTTAACATATCTATTACATGTTTGCATGATAATGTTTTAGATTGAATGTTAAATAATTTTATTTGCTCCGATATTGATGTAACATCCTGTAGCTTGAAACCAGCGATCAAGTCGAGCAAGGAGTGTTAAAAAATAATCATTATCAAACTCGTTCGTGCTATCATCATTTTCTTCATTCGAGATGATCATTTTTTCCTTATCTTTACTCAATGAGGAATTTGCTGTCTTTGAAGCTCGTGGAGTATCGAACAAGTCACAGATGGTGATCCCTTTCTCTTTTGGTCTTGAACGTATACCACCACTCAGTACGACAATGGGTTGTTATGGTGGGGGTGATGGAACTGTAAGATTAACACGATAAGAAGCATACCACTTTGGAGGTGGTTGCAGCTAAAGGGACATCTCTAGGCCATGTCTCTCGGCGTAGTGGGTCATTAGCGGCCTGCAAGTGACCATGAACTATGTCTAATACTCAATGTAAACTTGTATGTTGGGGTCTATAATCATCGGAGCTGCAAGAGTTGCTTTCTTTTGGTGCGGCTTCAGTGACATAGGTCTTGGCTCCTCCATGGGTTTCGAGAGTCAATGATCCAATCATACTCCTTATGCTCAACTACACTCTTATTGTGCTCCTCAACTCGCATGTTTATTGCAAAATTATTCATAAATGGAATCATTTATGATGCCTTTTGGAGGACAAATTAACTCATCTGGATCTATCTCCAGACCTACTTATTGGCACTTCTTTGTAATCAAATGTGGAAACAAAATTCCCCTTGCATGGCCATCGACGCAATGTCGCATTTTGTGTAAATTTGCTCACCCACATTTATCTTTTCCTATTGTAAAATGGCATACAAAAGCAAAACATGTTCACAGGTAACTTTTGTGACATGTTAAGTAAGGAATAATTTGGCACTAATAAAATACATCCACATCTTTGTAATAAAAAAACATAATTGATAATTTCACATAAAAATAAAATTTGGTTTATATAGGAAATAATTAAAAGACTACAGTAACCTTCATGTTATTACAATACTTAGGACTTCAATTTGAAAAATGACCATGAAATGCCCTTAAATGCAAGTTAGCGCACATTGAAATCATTGTAACATCGCGACATTAGTCGCTCCTTGTTATGACGTGAGGTTGTGAAGTCACAACATCAGCTGTTTCCACATTTCGGACACATTTCGAAGAGATGGCTTGATTTTTCTCCCATGCATTTGTTTTCAATGTGATGACTTCCTTGCTTTGTGGTCACAACCTCAACTATAGTTCAACTCTTGAAATGCATATAACCACATAAATTTATTTAGATATCTATAACATAAAATGACGTAAAAGATACTCAAAAATCACAAATTTACACCTAAACTCCTAAAAACATAAATTATCAATAAAATGACTTGGTTCTACTTAAAACATGTCACAATGTGTGCAAAGGAACAACAAATAAACATATCAAATTATGGAAAATCAGGAACCTAACTGAGTGGAAAATTTTTTTTCTAATTAAAAGAATAATGGAACGGGTCCTATAGTGTACGTCTTTCTTGTATTGGACAAGGATGATCTTTTTCATGATAATTTGCCACGTCATACTAATGGACAAGAGGACCTTTACAAAAAATACCTTGATCAACAATGAAGAAAAGGTCAATTCCCCACACCTTAAGTTTACTCTGAGTAATTACTCTCCCAATGAGCTTGTCATCTTGTCCTATTATCAACTCTCGGCCTTTTTAGGTGAACCAACCTCCGCAACACCAGCTTGATCTCTTCCTTGTTGTAAATTCTATCAACAATTTGTGAGGTGAGTGTGGACTGAAGAATGCCTTAGAATTAAAATGATGTTACTCCTAATTCCCTCAACAAAAACAACAACACCAACCCTTCCAATTCTTCCACCCTAGTAATCGATAATGATGGTGTTAACGTTGAACTATCTTCAACCCAAACCTAAAATCTTAGCACTAAAACAAAACATTTCTTAAATATTACTCTCATGATAGCCTTATCTCAGCTCATGAATGTCCTCAGTATCCCCCCGGCCTTGCCTTCAGCCCTGACACCCCATCTTTCCCTACTACACCACAAGATCCCAGAGATGCCTTTTTAAAACAACTGCTTTCTTGTTTGCCTTCCCAACCCCAGCCCATTACCATAATTGTCCTACCAGATCAAACCTCCCTCCCAATAGCAGTAACTCATTGGTTCCCAAAGTTTGTAATGCAAAAATATGGCTATTAGAATATAACCGTTACAATATGATCATTGGAATCTGATCGTTGAAATATAAACATTGATTTTTTTTGGAAAACTTTGCCCTTTTGAGAATCTTGTAAATAGGATTCATTTCTCCTTTTTTTACAAGCAACAAAAATTAGAGCCTCCATCACTCTTCTCGTCTCCTTCATCCTTCTTTGTTACTTTACTAAAAATTACATTATAGGAAGTTTTGTATAGGATTTTGGGTTTTAAGCGGGACCATTGTGACCCCATCAAATTTTCTTGGGAATTGATCCTAGTTTGATTTTTTCGACCAAAATTTCCGACCCAATTTAAAATTATTTTTGTGTAGCACCCCAAAATTTTAATTTTTGATTTCATGTATGTGTGACACACAATTGAGTATCTGCTTCAGTGGTTAAGTGTTCTGGGTGTGTGTGAGAAGTTCCAAGTTCAAGCCTTACTTGGGAAAATTTTGGTATTTTTGTAAATAAAGCCTTAACCTTGTGCAAAGGGCTTAAGTTTAATTGTTGGTAAGTTTATATCAGAATGGACCTGCTGGTCTGGTGGTTAAGTGGAGTGTTGGAGGTTCTGTGTTCAGTTTTCTGTGATGGCGTGGAGACAGTATTTTGGCTCCAATTTCGGCTAAGAGTTGTGTTGGGGCAAAATTCTGAGTAGTTGTGTTTTAGTGGGTTAATAGGGAGTGATTTTAGGAGATAATTGGGGAGAGGTATCATAAAATAATCTGATTATCTTTTCGCTGCAAAAAAAAAATAGAGTTTTGGTTTTCTCTCCAATTCCCCAAACTTTTTCTGATGTTTTATTCTTATTTTTTTTTCTCTCCTCTACCGATTCTTTCCCCTAGTTCCTGCCAAAATTTCCATTATTTTCCCCTTCCATTTTTTTTCTTTTTTCAATTGATTTGATTATTCATCGTTGGTTGTGCGTGTTCGATAAGTAACTGTTTTGTCTATTGTTAATCGTTCTTGGTTAATCTCTAAAAGGGAGATTCCTTTTTGGTGTTTAGGAGTTAATCAAGGGGCTGGTGGTTTTGAATCGACGCTGTCATTATGAAAAGTCGTGGTTACTCAAGTGAGGTAAGGGTTTTGTTAGGTTTTTAGTCGAGTTCCTTCCAAAAGTGGTTGATTAAAAATGAATTAAGTGACTAATCTGGAGATATGTTGGTCGATTTTTAGGTTCTAGAGGCTTAAGAGTGCTTACGCATCAGAAATGATACTAGGTGTGTACCCGACACGCAGACAACGGGATTAAACAAAAAGCCAAAATTGCTTGCTGTCGAGAAATAAGAGAAATAAGAGAAAATGATGCAAAAAAAAAATTGTAGAGGAAGGAAATAGGGGTGTTATAAACTTGGAAATCAACATTTTGTATTAAAATAGTTTTGGACAATAATAGTAGTCTAATTTTGAAAAATCATCAGAAATAGTGGAAATTTAGTTAGAGGTTGAATAAAATATGAAATTAAATTTTATTGAATCTAGTTTTTCATGGAAGAAACAATGTAAGCAATGGAATTGTAAATTATGAGATATAATAAATTTTGTGAGACAAGGTCAGAACGATTTCGGGTTCCCCCGTTCTGACTTTGGAAAATCATCAAAAATTGTAAAAAACTTAATTATGGGTTAAATTTATATGTTTAAATCCTTAATGAGCCTATTTTCAAGAGAAATAGACGGAAACATAATCAAAATACCATACTAAGAGAGAAATAATTTTTAGTAAAGAAAGGTTGAAGATGTCAAACAGTAGAATAGGGATAAATTTGAAGATTTTACTTTACTTATTTGATAAACTAGAAATTTTGAAAATTTTCTGGTGGAAAGGTATTTGAGTCTAGTTTCAAAAACATCAAGTAGATCTTAATTTAGAATTCTGTAGCTTAAGATATAAATAATTTCGTGACAATGACTCAAGTAGATAGTTTTGAATGAACATATAAGTAAATAGTGAAAACATATATGAATATTTAGCAAGCATGAGTTACATTAAAAATGGATCACACGGCCAAGGCCAATTCGGGCTGAGTGGGCCACACAGGCGTTTGATAAACTGTAAATTATACATATTTTTACCCCATGTTTAATGTATTTTATAGATGATTTCTCATTAGAATTGGTGAATTCGATGCTCCTAATGCTTTAATTTCATGTTTTATACTTAGGAGAGCATAGGAGAGCGAAAGGAATGAGAAACGGGCCAAAAATAAAGAAAATGGGCCAAAGTATGAAATCAACACGGCATGGACCTCCTCACACGGGCAGACCACACGGTCGTGTCAATATGGCAGGCTCGAACACTGCCTGAAGTAATCGAACACGGGCGTGTGGCACGAGCGTGTCCCTGCCGAGTCCAAGTTGAGTCCAATTCGAAAAAGGCTAATTTTGAGGGTTTTTAGGCATTCCAAAGCCTATAAATACACCCTAGAGGAGGAATAAAAGGGAGACGGAGAATAGGGGGTAAGGAATTACTCCAAAGAAGCCGATTGATCCATCTCAGAAGCCGGATTCATCATCAAGACTGAAGATCTCTCCTCAATTTTCCTTCAGGAGTTTTGGGTTTTCTTTATGTTTTGTATTCTTTATTCTTCTGAAATGTTTTCTTATTTAGTTATGAACTAAAACCCCTAAATACCTAAGGGGAATGAAACCTAAGACGAATCTTGTTATTATTTTCTGAATTGTATGATAAATATTTAACTTGTTCTTAATTCTTGTTTTAATATCCCAGGATACTAATGCAAGACAAGCTCTTATTTGGAGGAGGACTAGACCCTGTCTAAGAGTACATTTGTCATAATTAAGCGGAGTTGATTGTGCGCCTAGACATAGGGTGACAAGAATTTGCCGGATTAGGGTGAAACCTAATAAGGGGATCCATAAATCAAGTTAATGCAACCCTAGAGTGTTAATTAGAGAAAAGTCTCGGTTATTCAATCTAGGGATTATACGTTATTAGTCTTGAATAGGGATAATAACATAACTTAGGCATCTCTACGGAACAAGTTGAATGAATAAATCGTCCGATTCGGAGCCAGAATAACAAGTAAAGTCTAGGTGGATTTTTCCTTAGGTATTGTCTTAAGTCAATCAATTTTTCCCAAAAGCAACTCCCCAATTCTTTTCTCTATACGTTCTTAGTTTAGATAATTAGTCAATTAAAACAAAACCTCTTTATTCTTAGGCTAGATAATAAAAAGATAGTCATTACTAGTACTTTTAGTTCCTTTAGGTTCGACAATTCGGTCTTGCTAAAACTATACTACAGTTCGATAGGTACACTTGCCTACATTGCGATAATAGTTAGTTCAAGAATGAGTAATTATAAATATTTAAAACCTATCACGAAATCACGCGATCAAGTTTTTTGTGCTGTTGCCGGGGAACTAAGATATCAGGAACGCTCAATTTTTATTACTTTAGCCATTTATTTTTCTTGTAATTTAATTTTATTATTATTACTATTTATTAACCTACTCTTTCTTTCTCTTGGCAAGTTTTTATAGTTTATGACTAGAAGAAACCCGTCAGGACCATTACTTTTTGATGAAGAAATTGATCGTACAATTTGTAGAAACCAAAGAGAAATAAGGCAAAGCTTAAGTAACACGGAGAACGTGCAAGAAGACAATACTCAACCCTCAACCGAAGAGGTGGCTGAAAACCAAGGCAATCAGCTACCTCCTGCAATCACGGTTAATCAAAATCCTGTTCCATGCACTATGAATGATTATGCTAAACCTTCTTTAACAGGGACTGAATCTAGCATAGTTAAACCTGTTGTAGCTACAAATACTTTTGAATTAAAACCTAACACTATTTAGATGATACAACAATTTGTTCAGTTTGATGGTTTGCAGGATGAAGATCCCAATGCTCACTTAGCAAACTTTCTGGAATTTTGCGATACATTAAAAATCAATGGTGTTTCTGGTGATGCCATTTGTCTTCGGTTGAGGAACAAAGCCAAACAGTGGTTGAACTCGTTACCAAGAGGGTTAATTACTACTTGGGAACAAATGACCGAAAAATTTTTACTAAAATATTTTCCCCTGGGTAAAACGGCTAAATTACGTAATGATATCTCTTCTTTTGTGCAGATGGATTTAGAAACCCTCTACGATGCATGAGAGAGATAAAAGGACTTACTGAGAAGGTGCCCTCACCATGGGTTACCACTTTGACTCCAAGTTCAAACATTCCATAATGGTTTGAATCCTTCGACTCGGTAAATGGTTGACGCAGCTGCTGGTGGAACCATCAATAATAAGACCCTGGAAGATGCCTATGAGTTTATAGAAGAGATGTCACTGAATAACTATCAGTGGCAAGTCATGAGGACAAAGCCAACAAAAATAGTCGGAGTTTATAACGTCGATTCGGTCACCATGCTCTCTAATCAGGTAGAACTCTTAAATAAAAAGATTGATGGTTTTCTTAATTCTTCACGGGTTCACCCAGTAATGTAGTGCAAAGCAAGTGGAGGTGGAACAAGCCATTCGGAATGTCAACCTTATGGCCATAACATGGATAACGAGCAACTAAAGTACATGTGTAATAATCCTCGAACTCAAAACAATCCATTTAGTAACACTTACAATGCATGTTGGAAGGATTCCACACACTGGCGTGCTTATGGTCGTGTGAAAATAGGGAAAGGATTCCCCCAACACGGGCTTCGATAAAATGCCACGGCCATGTGACATTGCCGTGATTGAGCCTGCCAAAATGCACGCCCGTGTGGAAGAACCGTGGACAAACCTATTAAAACAGCACGGGCGTGTGACACGTCCGTGTCTAACACCCATGGTCGAACCTGTTAAATTGAAACGGGCATGGGGCTTGCACACACGGGGGTGGGAGAAGCGAACGAAGCTAGACATGGTCGTATGACATGGCTGTGTGAACCCACACGCCCGAGGAACGTGGGTGTGTACTAAATGTCAGACGCGCCCAAATTTGAAATTTGCAAATCACACGGGCTAAAATTAAGGGACACGGGCGTGTGCCCTGGTCTATAATTACCCTGTACTATTAACTTTCTTCCCCATTCAAAAACCCTAACCCTAGCCGCTGAAACTCCACATGGCCTCCCTACCACGCTCGTGTGCCGCTTCCCACTTTATTTTTTGACGCTCAATCTCTTTCCCTTAGTGTTTTTTCACTTCTATTTTACTTATTTCTAATGCTTATTATCAACATAAACTTCATATCTTTTGAACTATTTTTCATTTTTCTATCATTTAATTGGCATTCTTATGTTAGTTATCATACATTCCATGTTAAATTGAGATTAGGAAAACCTCATACCCGCAGAAATTCGTCACCTTCTCCTACAGTTTCCCCGAAGGCCCGAGGAAGAACTGTTCCAAATACTTTAGGACCGACCTTTAATTGCAGGTCGTTGCATCGACTGGGCTGCTGTAGAACAGGTTCAGTTGGCTGATTCGGTTCGAGCCCTCCTAACCACCGACCCTTAGGAGCTATTCCTTGGGATTATCGAGCCAACATACCTTGAGCTCACGATGGAACTATGCTCAACGTTCCATCTTCAGACCGTAATGACGAACTACGATGATCCCAGCATGGTTCAATTTCACCTAGGCGGATTAATCTGCCAGCTGAGCGTCCTAGAGTTTGGTTCTGCACTAGACTTATATACGGAGGAGTTCAAGGAGGAGAATGAACTATATGCTCTCAGTCTCCACATACATTTCTCTTCCTCGAAGTGCTAGCACACTTTAGCCCTTAGCACGGCCTCCTACAATCCTAGCCGCTCCAAGGCATTAGTTGTCCCACCATCCCTGAGGTACTTACACGCTATTTTAGCTCACATGATTATAGGGAGGCGAGAGAGCACTGGCGTCGTCAACACCCACGACGTCTACTTCTTATGGTGCATGTCGCAAGGGCATGTCATTGAGCTTGCCTATTTCATCGCCCTTGCGATTCAGCACCAGACGGAGCGGCATCGGAAGGGGGTCATCTCTATTGGCCCTTATGTGACTCGACTGGTGTAACACTTCGGGCTCCTCAACACTGCGGCCCAAGAATCATCCCTCACTCTCATCGACCAGATGTCTTCATAAGGCATCTTGAGCATGCTTAGTATGAGGATGATCGAGAGGCGTCGAGGAACCTACCCTCCCCAGTATCGTCTTGCCTAATCTACCGAGGAGGAGGCCTACGAGGACATTCCTGATGATTTCCCCCCACAAGACGAGGACCCACCGACTCAGCCACCACCACCCTCTCGTCCAGTTCATGCGGCAGCTTCATATGCTCACATCTTTGAGCGCCTCACCCGATTCGAGCAGCAGTGTTTTCAACGATTTGACAACATTGATACTACTCTCTAGTAGATTTTTCGGCACCTTCACATCTCATCACCAGTCCCACTTCGCGAACCATCCAGCGATGAAGATGTTTAAAAATATTTATTTATTATTTTATGTTTTTAATTTTTATTAGATTTTAGAACTTTTATTTTTAATTATTAATTTTAGTTATTTCTTTTTGAGTAATTATTCTCCCTAATATCCCCTAAAAAGTTCCTGATTTCATCACAGTTATATAGAGCTCTTAAGCTCATCATCATATAGGAACTAGAACTCCACCGGGAAAGGTTCTCCACGACTGCCATGTCCTGCTCACCTATGACCATAGCCACCACTCGAATAATATCCTTTTGGCGTAAAACTTATGGACTAATGATCCTCTACGATTGCCGGAGTATCCTCCTCCACTCTCGAACCGATTACTCTCCAAAACTCTAGTTCGAGGAATTCATCATACATGAAGTTTCACTTCTCTCCCGATCTTATTTTTATACTCTAATATCTATCTTTGTACATTGAGGGCAATGTACGTCTTAAGTGTAGGGGAATATTTATTTCATTATCAGAAAATCCCTGAATGATTGCCTTGTTCTCTTAAAAAGCTTTCATATCATATTTAGGATAAATTTTAATTAATTTATGATTTTGATTGATATATCTTGAATTAAAACATAGGCATTTATGCATTGATTTTTTAAACTTTAAGACATTAGAGAATCAAGCATGATGAGTTGATTTTTAAGAATTTAAAATTATAGGTTGTTTTCCCAAGTCTAGGTATTACTTTGAATAGGAAGTCACGAGTCTAAACATCAAAAAGCCATAATTTTTGTGACATTTTTGAGCCTTTTGAGCATCTATTAATCCTTTCATGCTCACTTTTATTATTGCTTTGAGTGCGTCAGTATTGAACTGTTATTCTAGAACTTGCTTGTTTATGCATGTCGAGACCACACCATTTGATTTGATATGTCAAAATGATTAAGGCACTTAGGATTAACCCACTCATGCCATGAAAAGCCTACCTCCATGATTAACCCCTAGTAAACCCCATTGAGCCTAACAAGCCATTCCTTGTATTAACCTCAATATTAACCCTTAACCTATTATTGTTGAATTCCCCTAAATTAATTTGATTCCTATTTTTGTCGAGATTTGAGTTGAAGAAATTGCTTAGCTATGTCTTGTTTGATTATTTAAGTTGTTCTTAAAAAAAACTATGTATACATATCTGTAATTTCATATTCTGAGAAGAAGCTCTGTTGTACGCAAGTGAAGATTAACTCTTTTTCTAGTTAGGTAATTTTTCAATTCAATCTCAATTCTAACCCTTTCTTTCAGCTTGTGACCATACCCCCTAACCAAGCCTCATTACAACCCTCTAAAGACCTTTTGATTGATGTATCATCTTAAATTATAGTGGTGGAGATTTGATTTTCATGCAAGCCTATGGTAATGACTTTTCATTATTGACTATTGAGTGCTTCATTTATTGTCTTTAAACACATCGAGTGATTTGAGTGAATCTTTAGTGAGGATGTAAAACTCTGTGATATTCTGAATCAAAGGTAATTACTTAGATGATGGGAGATACCTATGTTTGCATGAATAAAATGCTCAACTTGGAATGTTTGGAACTTTTATGTTCTTTTAGTTGAATTCTCAATGTATGATTACTTATGGATTAATGTGAGATATTATCGATAGAAATTATAGGTTGAGAAGAATTTATTTTGATTATGAGTTGAGAATTTTGCTTGAGGAAAAGAAAATGCTTAAGAGTGGGGGTATTTGATAAAATGTAAATTATACATATTTTTACCCCATGTTTAATGCATCTTATGGATGATTTCTCATTAGAATTGGTGAATTCAATGCTCCTAATGCTTTAATTTCAAGTTTTATACTTAGAAGAGCATAAGAGAGCGAAAGGAACGAGAAATGGGCCAAAAATAGAGAAAATGGGCCAAAGTACGAAATCAACACGACATGGACCTCCTCACATGGGCAGACCACACGGCCGTGTCAATTTGGTAGGCTCGAACACGGCCTGAAGTAATCGAACACAAGCGTGTGCCACGGGCGTGTCCCTGCCGAGCCCAAGTTGAGTCCAATTCAGAAAAGTCCAATTTTGAGGGTTTTTAGGTATTCCAAAGCCTATAAATACGCCCTAGAGGAGGAGGAAAAGAGAGGCGGAGAATAGAGGGTAAGGAATTACTCCAAGGAAGCCGATTGATCCATCTCAGAAGCCGGATTCATCATCAAGACTGAAGACCTCTCCTCAATTTCCCTTCAGGAGTTTTGGGTTTTCTTTATGTTTTGTATTCTTTATTCTTCTGAGATGGTTTCTTATTTAGTTATGAACTAAAACCCCTAAATACCTAAGGCAAATGAAACCTAAGACGAATCTTGTTATTATTTTCTGAATCGTATGAAAAATATTTAACTTGTTCTTAATTCTTGTTTTAATATCCTGCGATACTGATGCAAGACAAGCTCTTATTCAAAGGAGGAATAGACCCTGTCTAAGAGTACATTTGTCATAATTAAGCGGAGTTGATTGCGTGCCTAGACATACGGTGACAAGATTTTTCCGGATTAGGGTGAAACCTAATAAGGGGATCCATAGATCAAGTTAATGCAACCCTAGAGTGTTAATTAGAGAAAATTTTCGGTTATTTAATCTTGGGATTAGACGTTATTAGTCTTGAATAGGGATAATAGCATAACTTAGGCATCTCTACGGAACAAGTTGAATGAATAAATCATTCGATTCGGAGCTAGAATAACAAGTAAAGTCTAAGTGGATTTTTCCTTAGGTATTGTCTTAAGTCAATCGATTTTTCCCAAAAGAAATTCCCCAATTCTTTTCTCTGCACGTTCTTAGTTTAGATAATTAGTCAATTAAAACAAAACCTCTTTATTCTTAGGTTAGATAATAAAAAGACAGTCATTACTAGTACTTTTAGTTTCTTTGGGTTTGACAATCTGGTCTTGCTAAAACTATACTACAGTTCGATAGGTACACTGCCTACATTGCAATAATAGGTAGTTCAAGAACGAGTAATTATAAATATTTAAAACCTATCACGAAATCACGCGATCAGACGTGTGGGCCTACACGGGCAGATCACATGGGTGTGTGAGCCTAGTTTTACCGAAATGTTTTTAAGGTTGCACAAGTTGCCCAAGTCGACTGTGAACCTACTATAAGGTCGGTAAGCACTACATAGACTCCTAAATCTGTGAAACTGATTGAATGATATCTGTACTGAGCATGTTAATATCTGAACTGAATATATGTACTGAAATTGCATAATAGCATATCATCCATTATATGTTGCATTGAATTAGGTTGGGGGTTGTTATTCGGAGGAAGTGTACTGAAAGGCTTTAAGCCTAATTTACCGACAGCTCAGCTGCAAACTACTGTTTTGTGCCACATTCAGTACTACTTGGAGTGTAGGGATGGGTGGGTTGATTCTATCCCCACATGGAGTGTAGGGTTGGACGAAGATAGTGTGTAGAGGCTAGATGGGTTGGATTTTGCTACTGCATAACAGTTACTGCTACTGATACTGTGATGGGCTAAGGCCCTATTGCATTTTTGATATTGTACTCAGATTGTCACTGATACTGAAAAAGGCTTAGGCCCAAGACTGTTCAACACTACACTGTGAATACTGATTGTTTGTTTGTTTCTGATAGATTACACACTGAGTTTACGTAAACTCACCCTTTTTGTTTAATGTACATAGGTAATCCCCAGACTTTGACGGATCGGTGCGAAGGATTACTCAGCGGTGACCAGAGTAACTTTTGGACTTCATGGTTTTCAATTTACGATTTAAAATTTGATTATTATTGATTATTTGGGTTGCAATTTAAGGATCCTCTGGGACTTTGGTTTTAAATTTGGTTATTTATTTATTTATTTTACTTTATGGATTTATGCCTGCTGGTCATAGGAAGTTCGGTTTTCAAAAAGTTAAAGTATTTTCTAAATGTATAATCACTTAGACTATTTTATTAAAGATTCCGCAACGAGGGATGTTTCAACACAAATGTTTTAAATCAAAAAAGATGACTTCCTAAGTTCTAACAAATGTTTACTAAAGATAATAACATAGAATTTTTTCATCGTAACAACGAGGTTTCAAAAACACTGATAAACCGTAATTTATACATATTTTTTGGTGAATTCGATGCTTCTAATTCTTTAATTTCATGTTTTATACTTAGGTGAGCACAGGAGAGCAAAAAGAGCGAGAAACGGGCCGAAAATAGAGAAAAAGAACCCACATGGGAAACCACAGCCTGGACTTCCTCACACAGGTAAGCCACACGGCCGTGTCCATTTGGCAGGATCGAAGAACAACTTACACGGGTAGACTACACGCCCGTGCCTATTTAACAGCCTTGACCACGGGCTGGAACAATCGTACATGGGCGTGTCACACGGGCGTGTCCCTGTCAAGCCCAAGTATAGTCCTATTTAGAGAATGCCACTTTTGAGGGCTCTTAGGCATTCTAATGCCTATCTAAACACCTGATGAGGCACTTAGAACAGACAAACTGAGTAGGAGGCAAGAAATTACTCAAGAGAACCTGATTGATCCATCTCAGAAGCGGGATTCATCGTCAAGACTGAAGATCTCCCTTTAATTTCCATTCAGGGGTTTTGGGTTTTCTTTATGTTTTGTATTCATTATTCTTCTAAGATGTTTTCTTTCATAATTATGAAATAAACCCCTTAAATACCTAAGGGGAATGAAACCTAAGACAGATCTTGTTATTATTATCTGAATTGTATGATAAATATTTGACTTGTTCTTAATTATGTGTTCTTAATTCTTGTCTTAATATTCTAGGATATTGATTCAAGTTAATTCGCTTATTCAGAAGAGAAAAAGTCCCTGTCTAAGAGTAAATTTGTCATAATTAAGTGGATTTGATTGCACGCCTAGAGATAGGGTGACAAGATTTTGTCGGATTAGGGTGAAACTTAATAAGGGGATCCATAGATCGAGTTAATGCAACACTAGGGCGCTAATTAGAAAGAGATTTCAATTAATCAACCTAGGGTTAGACGTTATTAGTCTCGAAAGTGATAATAATATAACTTAGGGATTTCTATAGATCAAGTCAAATGAATAAATCGTCTGATTCAGAGGCAAATAACAAGTGAATTCTAGGTGGATTTTTCCTTGGGTATTGTCTTAAACAATCGAGTTTTCCCAAAAGCTTTTCCCTAATTTTCTCTCTGTGTACTCTTAGTTTAGTTAATTAGTTTAGATAAACAAATCCTTTAATTTTTAGGCTAGATAATAAAAAGAAAGTAATTACTAGTACTCTTGGTTCCTTTGGGATTGACAATCCGGTCTTGCTAAAGCTATACTACTGTTTGATAGATACACTTGCCTTGATCGTGATGATAGTTAGTTTCAAGAAAGATTAATTATAAATTTTTATAATCTATTGCGAATATTACGTACCAAACACTATCGTGTGACATTGCCACATACGGCCATAACGTCTAGGCCGGGTTTGGGGTGTTACATTTTGATCTTATTTCCTGTAAACCTAATGTAACATCCCATTTTTCAGTGGTGTCAAAAATAGTGGATTCGAGACCACAAATCCGACGAGTAAGTTCATATAATTGATATTTAAATTATATGAGTTAATAGTAATTTTTTTATATTGGATTTTGATTTGATGATTTTAAACAGTTGAATTAAAAGTTACTATAAGTGATTGGGTTCAAAAGTTAAGTGGTTATTGAAAATGAGGTATTAGGACCTTGTTTCTATAATATAACGCCGCAAATATTTTTATTAAATATTTACAAAGTCGTATTATATGTGAATTGAAGTTTGATTCGATAATTTTGATGTTTTATTGCTAAATTAAGGTAAAAGGATTAAATTGTAAAAGAGGTAAAAGTTAATTGCTATAGATTTAAAATGGTAAAGGGACCAAATTGATAATTAAAACATGGAAAAAAAGTCCAAGCGTTGGTGGATATGATTAAATCCACTAGCTTTTGGTCTATTTGCTCATTTAGTCCTAATTAGTTTAGGATTAAATTGAAATTAAGCATGTTTAGTTAGAATTTAATATAATCGAAGGACTAATTGTATAATTGGACCCGCCTTAAATGATCTAATAATAGAAATGATATGAATTCTCTAGATTATGGTAAATTGCAATTAGTTCCTAATTAATTTAGGATTTTCTAATTAATCCATTTTCTTGTATCATCAAAAATGGTGGTTTTGGGGCCACAATTTTGATGTATCAGACTGTAAATATTAATTATTTAATATCTACAGGGTTATTAATGTTATTTTAAAATTTGGTTATGAAATTTTATCGTTTATATGGTTAATTAAATAAAAAGGACTAAATCATAAAAGATGTAAAAAATGAGTTCTATAGATTAAAGGTAGCAGATGATAATGAAAAGGTAAGGAAAGACACTTAGATGGTAAATATACCATTAGGGAAAGAAATGGGTGGTTAAGTGAATATTGACATGAATTTTAGTTAAAATTAAAATGACAAAATGGCAATTTTGTAAATATGATGAAAAGTACCAAATTAAAAGATAAAAAAATGAAATAATTTCTCTTGTTTCTTCTTCAACCAACCTATTTTCCATTGTTGAAAGGGTGAGAGCTTCGGTTAGCTAGGGTTTGTTAATTAGGTAAGAAAATCTTGCTTGTTTTAGTAATTTTTATATTTCTGAGTTCGTATTAGCTTATTCTAGCTAACTTGAACACCAATTTGTGAATTTGTTAAATGTTTTGGACTATGCCATTGTTGAGTTTGTGTTATTCATGAAAATTTATGAAATAATATTGATTTTGGTTGTCAGATATTACTATTTTGTAATGTAGTTTTTGATGATTTTAAGGTTTAAGGACTAAATTGTTAAAGTGATAAAATTACAAGAACTTGATGAGAAATAATTGCAAATGTAACATCCCAAACCCGGCCTAGACGTTACGGCCGAATCTGGTGTGTTGCATCTAGTCGGTAAAATTTTATTTCTAAAAGTAAAACCTTTTGTACGGGGTTAGCAAATCATCTCGTCACATACATTTGCTCAAAATGGTTAATTTGCATGATTAGGGCTTGGGGACTAAATTGAATAAAAGTGAAATATTAAGGGTAATTTTGTAAAATGTTAAAAAGGACTTAATTTCATGAAATGAGTTTATGTTACTATTTTAATTAGTTAATTAAGTGGAAATATTATTTTAGATCATGAACGAGTGGAAAACCAAGGGAAAGAGAAATTACCGAATAGTCTCTGTACCTTTGTCATTGCTGCAATTTAATCAGGTAAGTTCGTACGGTTTAATTTTAGTACCTTTTTTAAATGCATTATAGGAATTTAATTGCATAATATTGGATTATATTGATGTGTGCAATTGGAGATGGAAATAAGGAATTGAAATGACATTGATCACTGATTGAGATACTATGAATCGTTACTGCAAATTAATCCTATAAGTTCATGCATTTAATTATGATTCTAATAATCCTTATACTCTTGTTAATATACTGTTATTGAATGTTATATTATATACCAAATTAGATCAGCGAGCGTTACCCATTAATATACTGTTTGGTGCTTAGACGGGTCACAGCTATTGAATCTACTAAAACGTATGTGCTCTTAAGCCATACCTACCAAATTTATTGAAAAGAATGCTCTAGCAAGTAAAAGAATCTATTGATATACTGAATAAATGTCAAGGAACATTATCCATTGATATACTGAAGAAGCTCAGTCGAGCGGAATCTACTGGTATACTGAGTAAAGCTCAAACGAGCATTATCTATTGATTATACTCAACTACTGTACTGATTTTTAATTATTGATAAAGGTTGTGTTTTATCGAATTTCAACATTTAATTTTAATTTACTACTATGTTTAATTGGAAAGGTTTACCAATATATACAAACGAACTTACTAAGCTCTATTCAAGCTTACCTGTATTTGTCTCATTTTGTAGATTACGTTTTAAAGGCTTAGAGGATCGGATCAACACAAGAAATCACACTATCCAAGGGATCTTTGGTAGACTTTGTTTTAGTTTGGTATATATGGCATGCACTAGAACACTTTTGTATGTGAGATATTGAATCCTAGTTGTGCAAGTGATATCTTTAAATTTGTGTTGCTAGGTTGAATAATTAAGAAAGTATGCTTGTTTGCTTAAGTTGAATTGAATGATTTAAGTGAAATCAATGACCTTATATTGAATTGTGGTAAGTGATGAAATGGAAGTAAAATTCATTATGCATGTGTGCTTTGTATATGTTAGTATGGAAGTGTTTTATCATGAAGTATTGAGGTGTCAATGATGGCACATTGGTTAGGCATTTGAATTGATTCTATGATATGTTTTGGATCCCATTATAGGTGTCTAATGACTATAAAATTGTATGTTAGAAAATGTTTTATGTACCTAATCGAATGGATGAAACTTGTGCATGAAATGGGTCATTTTTTGGCTCACACGGCCTGGGACACAAGCTGTCACATGACTGTGTGAAGCACATGGGCAACCCACATGCGCGTGTGCCCAGAGCGTGTTTTTAAACAATATAGGTACAGATCTCACATAGGTAAACACATGGCCTACAACACGGCCGTGTGAGGGTATTTCAAATGTTACACGGGCTGGCACACGGCCTACGACATGGTTGTGTGATCCAAATCAGGGTGTAACAGCTCGTTTTTAGTTAAATCAAAATAGTAATTTCGAGACCATAAATTTAAAGTCAAAATATTTATTTTATTATTATTTTGAGGTCTAAATCATGATAGTATGTTTGCATAAAAATTTTGTTAAGAAATTTCATCATTTGCATGATTAATTTGAGCAAAAGGACTAAATCACGTAAAGTGCAAAAGTTGGGTTCTAATAGCTAAAGGTTTCTAATAGTTATAGAAATTTAAAGTAGAGGTCCTTATATGGTAAATAGACCATTAATGATGTTAGTGGATGAGCATGGCTTGGCATTTGTGTAAATTTGATTAATTTTTAAGGTTAATTAGGTAAATAAGTAAATAATGATAAAAACTAATTAAATAAAATATTCTATCATCTTTTATTCATCATCATCAACCACAAATTAGGTTTTGGGAAGCCATTTTTGTGCTTAAGCTTTCGGAAACTTCATCTTGCTATTAGGTAAGTGATTTTTCTCCTGTTTTTAATGATTTCTACGTTTTTGGGATCATTGTAACTTAATCTAGCTAGCTCAGGGACTAATTTGTGAAAATGCTAAAGTATTATGGCTTTACCATTGATGAATGTGTATGTGTTTTGAAGTTTAATGGTAGAAAATGAAGGATTGTTGTTAGATAAACAAGTTTTGTAAAGTGATTTTTGTTGAAAATGTCAAATAAGGATTTGTTTGTAAAATGTGAAAATTTTATGGTGAAATGTGTGAATTAATGAAATATATCAGCTGCTTTAAGCTTAGTTGATATTCAGCTAGCATGGGGGTGGATTAAATTACATGAATTTTCATTTTTGTGAGCTAAGGACTAAATTGTAAATAAGTCAAAAGTTTAGGGGCAAAATAGTAATTTTGTCAAATTATGAAATTGGATTGAATTGAATAGAATAAATATTAAAGTGGTTACATTTGATTATATAGATCAAGAAAAGCCACGTTCGGAATTAGATCAGGGGAAAAACAAAGTAGTGGATTGATCGGTCGATTTTCTTTGTATTAATTCGAGGTAAGTTTGTAACACTCCTAACCCATATCCGTCGCTGGAATGGCGTTACGAGACATTGCCGATCATAAAATAATTCAGAATAGACTTTCTTTATAAGGTTAATCATCTAGTAAATTTTTTATGCATTTCATTTCACATACTTATCAAATATGTATACTTTAATTTTGATGACATTTGAATAATTAAAATATAAATATTTTAATTATCAAACAAATGTTATCCGCATACTTTATACAATCAAACATACATTATTTCCTTTCATATAAGTGAAATATTCCATGGTAACATTCGTTTGTCTTATTACTACATTTGCATAACATGAATAAATAATTATATAATTCACTTAGCATATGCCAAAATATATCATCAACTTAACTAATTAAACCACTCAAATAAATTATCCAAAATGTTCAAATAATGTGCCATTTGAAAATGATACATAAACATATTCATTTCATGTCTATTCGGCAACCAAGATCTACTAGTACATATTAATTGATTTTCAAATAATTATCAAATCCAAATAGTCATACCTACCATTATTTTATAACATAAGCATACTCCAATGTACCACATATTCTTGACATACATTTTACTAATTAATGCATTACATATTATAACTCAAACACAAGCATCATTTACTTCATAACTGAAACACCACCTTTTATCCTTATACACATATACTTTGAGTTAATAAATGAGTCATACCATTTCATCTTGTGCAAAAATATGTATATATTTATACATATATAAATATATATACAGGTACCGAATCACCAAGTTGACCATAACCCTTCCATATATTTCCACCAAATAACTGAGTACACAAGTACATTATATAAGCTTCCAAATCAATTCATGATACAATCTATACTTCATAAGAATAAATCAATAATCAAATATAAACATATATCCCATACACAAATCTTATCTACTACGTAATAAACATATCAAAATAAACTTTTTCTATATTCGAACATAACCTATCACCCTTTAATACCAAATCATGAATGAAACCTTAACCAAATTAACAACCAAATTCACTCATATTTTTATCTATCCATATGTCATGACTGAAACAACCAAATGCACACATCCAAAATTACTAACCAACTTGAATGCACAAAATAGATATCATGAATACCATTCATTCAAGACATATAGCATAATAACCAAATGAACGTAAGCCATAATCAAACAAAACCGTAATAAAGCATTGAAGTTAGGCCATTTTCGCATGGCTTAAATTATACACAACCAAAGTCCAACATTTCAAATTACAATCTAGCCTATACATGCCATAGGTTCGAAAATTTAGCTTATAAAATACCGAAGACAGTCGATAGTGTGATAAGCTTCTCTGACGATTCTCGAGGTCGAAACTTGAATCTAAAATCTATAAAACAGAGGCAAACATTAACACACGCAGAGTAAGCTTACATAGCTTAGTAAGTCATAAGCAAATAAACAACTTAGCTACATAATCAAATTATATAAACTAAACCAAATTTTTACTATCATAGTTACTTTAAATCCTTAAACTTACAAATTCATGTATTTTATATGTACTTTCATTTGTATATTATTCATGGCCGAATGAACACACATATATATTTTAACAAATTATCAGTCAATTTCCAAGCCAAAATATCTTTATCATAACTAGTACATATACTTTTATATGCAAAAATTCATAGGTCAAAGGATAATTATCACATACATATTTATATTATATGGCCGAATACACATACATATATATAAGCAAAATATCCTTCAATTTCAAAGCTACATATTATTATGTGAACACATATACTTATACTCATAAATCAGAATACAACTTCTTATGCATAAGCATAGTAATGATTGAATGAACATTTTTATATATAAAGATACATTAACAAACTATCATTTAATGACCAAGCTAAAACATCTTTATCATACTAAATACACATACACTTATATGCATACACATGTAAGTCAAAATATAACAATTATATATATTTATATCAATGGCTGAATATACCATCAATTGCATATATTCAAAAATAATTTCAATAATGTTCATATTATTTATTTACAAGGCCGAATACCTTTTTCACATTCACATATGTACTCACTTTACTTCAACCATGTCTTGCAACAAATATTAAGTAACTTACTCACTTAGTTTCAAATAGGTAATAAACCAATTCATACCTGACCATTTTAGCTCACTTTTGCACATTTGATCTTAACTTATCGATGCCCGTTGAACCATTTAGAATTGGATAGGACACTCGGATAATCACACATATATCGTACAATGCAAACGTCCCAGACATGGTCTTACATGTAACCACATATCGATGCCACTGTCCCAGACAGGGTCTTACTCGCGCACATATATCGGAGTCACATATCGATGCCATGGTCTTACTCGCACATCACATATCGAAATCCTATGTCATGGCATCTGTATCCTAACTATTCCTAAGGTTCATACGGGGCTTTCGGATGTCGTAACTCGATCAAAACAAATGCTTGAACATGGTTACCAAGCTTATTCACATTCAGCATAAGCATATATAAATTCATATTTTTCATACCATCATATATATTTAACATTTATCTACAATTAAACACGTCTATTTGCCTATAAACTTACCTCGGACGATGTAAAATGGAACGGGATGACTAGTCGACAACTTTCATTTTTTCCCGATCTAAATCTGATTTCTTTGGTTCTTGATCTAAACATATTCAAATTAAGCTCATTCAAACATATTTTCATTCAATTTAGTCCAAAAACATATAAATGGGTAAATTACCATTTTACCCCTAATATTTACACTTTTTACAATTTAGTCCCTATTGCACAAAACACAAAACATTCAAAATTTCAAGATACCCATTTTTGGCTGAATAGTCCTAGTGTTCATACAAGCCCATATATTTCATTTATTTCACATTTTAGTCCCTCAAATTATTATTTTTGCAATTTAGTCCTAATTACTGAAAATCATCAAAAACTCCAATACAAAATATGTTAATCTAAAACATATCTTTCATATTTCATCATCAAACAACAAAAATCACAAGCTATCAACCATGGCACAACTCAAAATATTCATCAAAATCAAAAATTAAAGCTTGGGTCTCGAAGATTACTAAGTAACGATATCAAAAACGTAGAAATTATCAAAAACCGAGCTGAACTCTTACCTTGATTGAGCTTGAACGAAGCCGAACACTAGGTTTCTCTTTTTCTTTTCCTTGTTTTTAGTTTCGATGCAAGAACATAAAAAAATAACATGAATATGGCTTATTTTATGATATGTTTATGTTATCTTAACTTATTTTATTAGTTTACCATATTAACCTTAGTTTAAAACTTAATATTATCATATTTTAATGTCCTTTTCCATCCACTTATTTTACTAATGGCTTATTTATCTCATATAGGCTTCCATTTAAAAAGCCAAGTGCAATTTAGCCCCTTTTAGAAATAACCACCTAATTTACATTTTACGCGATTAAATCCTTTTATTTAATTAGACACCTAAACGACGAAATTAAATCATGAAAATTTCACAGATATAAATTCACACAAAATAAACACAAAAAATAATTTTAAAATATTTTTCTGAATTGGATTCAGGGTCCCGAAACCACCGTTTCGATTAGGGTCTAAAACGGGCTGTTACAAAGTTCATATGTTAATAAGCATTAAATAATTGCGTGTTAAATGCTTTAATATTGTGTTCTTGATGAATACAATTTCACGGATATACTTGATGAAGATTTGGCAACGTATGATATCCCAGTTCAACTTTAGGAATAGATAGGATACGAATGACATTGCATTAGGGGTTACCGTGTTTTGGGTGCTAGTCCCGTACGTTCTACGTCTTGACTGTCAGCTTGTGTGAGCAAACCCAGTGATAGCCTGAGAGTGAGCATCTATATGAGTTATATGATTGAGATGGTTTCGACCATGTATTGGCACTTAATGTGCGAGATTCTTGAGTATCTGATATTATTCCAAATGGTTCAACGGGCACTGTTATATTACGAGAGTATATGAGTTTGATATGAGCCAGTACAGGTATGTACGTGAATTATGTGGAAATTGAATCTATGAGATTTGCAATTTCATAATTAACTTTGTTGGTGGTTATATGTTAAGCTAATGAGGCTAAAATTGAATTGAATTATGATTTAAATTACTTGCTTAATTGTGGTTGATCGGTATGTTATATTTGCAGTTATACGAACTTACTAAGCTTAATTGCTTATTCTATTTACTTTTTCGTTTTTTATAGTGATTTAGAAGCTCACTAGTTTTGGAAGTTCTCGGAGATTGCATCACACTATCAAACTCTTATTTTGGTACTTTTAGACTTTACGTATTCTGGTTATATGGCATGTATAGGTTATTTGGCTATTGGAAGCCTATATTTTTTGTTATTTAACTAGCCATTTAATGTGGCTTGATTTGGTATATGTTAGTATGTATATATATCTGTGGCTAGTCTCATCTTGTATAGTATGTATATATATCTGTGGCTAGTCTCATCTTGTATGATTTATGATTGCCATGGGAATGTTTTGATTGTGTATTGGTAGGTTGGTACTTAATAGGTAAACTTGATAAATGGTATGCATGTTATATTTAGGCAAGATAGTGCATTTATATAATTGACCATTTACGTAGTTTTTGGAGGTGATTTTGGTATGTTTTAAAATGATCATTTGAGATGCCTAAGAGCTTAGGATTGTTGGTAATGAAATTGCATGATATAGACTTGGTTGTGTTTGGTTTGAATGCCTATTGAAGATATAGTCATATGCTATTTGGTAAGTGTAGGTTGGTACCACTTTGGGTGAGAAATAAGGCTTGGAAAATGATTTATTTTTGTCCATACAGGCAGAGACACGGGTGTGTGTCTGAGCCGTGTGTCAGATGACATGGCCGTGTGTCCCCTGATACTTATAAAAAATAACTCAGCAGCTTCACAAGGCCTAGAAAAAGGGCGTGTCGCTTGGCCGTGTGGCACAAGTCATTATACCCTCCAGTTTTCACACAGCTTAGCACATAGCCTAGCACACGGGCATGTGGTCTAGCCTTGTGACCCAAGTTAGTGAGTTACACGAGGTCAGACACGAGCCGAGACATGACTATGTGATCCCATTCCGAATGTTTATACAGCCTGTGACACGAGTGTGTCTCTTGGCCGTGTGAGACACACGGCTTGGCCACACGGGAGTGTGTCCTTTGTACTTTGAAAATTTTCCATGTTTTTGTAAAAATCTCCTAAGTACTCAGTTTAGTCTCGAACGACTTATAATGCTTATTTTGGGCCTCGAGGGCTCGTGTTAGGGGCTCTATCATTGGATTTGAATGACTTTTGTTTGGATATGAGAATTGAATATGAAATGTTTAATAGTTTGTGTAATAAGTTCGGTAATGCTCTATAACCCTATTCTGGCGTCGGATAGGGGTTAAGAGTGTTATATTTATTGGTATTAGAGCTACGGATTAGTCAATTTTTGGACTAACATAGCGTATGTGAGTTTAGTTATAAATGCCATATTTAACCTGTGATGGTGTGATATCGCCTGACAGTTTTAAATCATATTTTCATATAGTAATGGATTCCAATCGAGTATACTCTGACGATGTAGAAAGTAATGTGCCAGCGTCCATTTACGTAGCAATGTCATCTTGTTCGTGACCCATATCTGAGGGTCATGGAGGAGAGGCCAAGGAAGCCTTCTTCCAAATGATGAATGAGTGGTTTTTTATGTAACATCCCGAATTAGGGCCTAGTCAGAATAGTGGTTTTGGGACCACAAATTTGATGTTAAAATAATTGTTTTATGATCATTATGAGGTCTAGGATATGAAAATAAGCATGTGTTAAAGTTTCATGAAGAAATTCTATGTGTAAGGTGTCCAATTGGAAATTAAGGACCAAATTGAATAAATTCCAAAACTTGGATTCTAGAAGCAATTTGTATAAAACTGCTTTGGAGTATTAATTAGAGGTCCTTAAAGAGTAATTTTCCCAATATCTAAGTTTTTGGACAAAAATGGGCATGCATGGAAAATTTGGAAAGGTTAGTAAGGAAGGGCATTTTTGTCATTTGGTTAATTAATGAAATAAAAAGGGAAAATCAAGCCAAAATTCATCATTTTCTTCTCCATGCTGCCGAATTTGAAGGAGTCTCCATAGCTAATGTTTTCCAACATTTCAAGCTCAATAGTAAGTGTTCCCTAGCCCCGTTTTTAATGTTTTTCTTATTTTTGAAACCCTCATAACATGAGCTATCCATTTCTACCCATATTTCAAGCTAGGGTTCATGTTAGAAATTTGACCCATGCATGAGATGGTTGTTCTTTGATGATTTATGGAGGGTTATGAAAGTTAGATGTTAGGTAAACAGCTAGCAAGTGATTTTTCATGAAAACACCAAAAAGGGGCTTAAATGAAAAAGGTATAAAATGTGGGGTAAAAATGTGAAATAAAGGAAAATATGGGCTAGTATGAGCTTATAATACATTCTGCTAGGCTTGGGTAGCCAAGGAATTACATGCATTTCATTATACAAGACTTAAGAGTAAATTGTAAATATTGTGAAAGGTTAGGGGCAAAATGGTCATTTTGCCCTGGGGTGAGTTTTAGGCCTAAAAAAATAATGTGATGTATTAATAATCAAATTTTATTGATATAGACCCCGAGGAACCAATTCTGGATGTCAACCGTGGAAAACAGAAGGTTTCAAAATAATTGAAATACGAAACCGAAGCAATTACCAGGTAAGTTCGTATAACCCAAAGTAAACTCTTAATACACTTAAACATGCGTGTTCTTGAATGTATGAAAATTTAGATATTCATTGCATGATAATTTATGAATGTGCTTGTGTAAAGGAAAAATGATAAATGTCCCGGTTGAAATCGAAAGAGAAATTCGATGGATAAATTATGGCTTACATGACATGAGATCCTGCATGTGTTACAGAAAAGGATTTAGCCGGGACAGGTATTCCGATGATCTCAAAATGGAAAGGATCTAGCACGGATGAGTGTTCCTTGAGTAATCGAGCCTCTCAAAGAATATGGGTGCATTAAGGATTTAGCCCGGACGGGTAATCCGATTGAGGACTAAATTTACCCTGGACTGGCAATTCAGATCGGAGCTTATGAGAGCAATTGTCATTAAGAGGGATTTAACCTGGACTGGCATTCTCGACATTGCTCTATGAGTTACTACTACGGGCGATTTAGCCTGGACTGGTAATCCCACCGTAAGATATAAGGTTCACGGGAGTGCGTACTCGAGATGATCACTTGTATGACTTGACAGAAATTGGGCTATCCATTCGAGATTTCTGAGAAATTCATCGGGATTAACATGAGAAATAGAAATGGAAATATTGAATTGATGAGCTCATCTAAGACTAATGACATGATGTATTGTTATGAGACTAACTTGATGATTGAGTGCATGTGATAGGGAAACTATTTCATGCTTGTTGGGATTAATGCTTAATATTGTTGTATGATAATTAACCGGTAAGTTTACCTTCAAATTATCTGGACTTACTAAACATATAAATGCTTAACCCTTTCTCTTTTCCCTATCTCACAGAGCTCGTGGACTCGTGAAGATTGGAAGACGGTTGGAGAATCAACACACTATCGACTTGTCCTACTTTGGTATATAGATACTTTCATTTTGTTTAATGGCATGTATAGGATTTTTTGTTATTTTGTTATATGTGTCATTTGGCTAGCCAATTAATGGCCTAAATGGTATACTTATTATTTTGTATATGGCCATGAGATATGGCTCAAAATGATTTAGGTAGTAAACCTACCAATGATGCATGTCTATGTTTAAATGTTTCATGAGATATGATGATGAGGTTTATCATGATTGGACAATTGAAATGGAACCTAATAATTTGAGAGTGGACATAGTATATAATGATATATGGTTATAATATGGCCTAAGTGTAAAAAGTAAAATGTGCTATGATAATCCCTAATACGAAAAGGATAATTTAGCATGTACTAAACCGATGAGATGAGGTTAACATGCAATGAGTCATGTCAAAGTTGTTTAAGAGTATAATTAGGCCATGTTAAATACCATTGATGTCTCTAAGTGTGTATGGAGGATAGAGGGTGACTAAAGGCTTGGAAAATAGCCTTAAAATGGTTCACATGGGTAGACACACAGGCATGTGTGTAGGCTGTGTGTGACACACAGTCAGCCCCATGGGCGTGTTGCCTGACCATGTGTCACCTGCACTTAAAATTTGAGGTCAATTTACATGGCAGTAAACACACCGGCTGAGACACGGCCGTGTGTCTCAATCGTGTGGAGGACACGGCCTAGCACACAGGCGTGTACCTGAAAATGAATGATGACGTCATAAATAAAATGTTTGGGATTTTTGGACACGGGCGACAACACGGGCGTGTGAGGCATAACCCTAAAAATTTTACTAAAATTTTCTGTAGTTCTCGGTTTAGTCTCGAATTCCTTTTAATGTATGTTTTGGGCCTCGAAGGACCATAATCGGGACACTATGATGTTATTTGATTGATTTTATATTAGAATGAAATTTTATAAATAGTATCTTCCGAGAATATCTGAGCATGTGTCTGGTAACGCCTCGTACTGTGTCTCAGTCTTAGGTACTGGTAAGGGGTGTTAGATTTAGTGGTATCAGAGTTACGATTTAGTCGATTCTCGGACTAACGTAGCATGTATTGAGTATAGCTATACATGCCATTATATAAGTTATGATAGTGTGACATCTTCTAACCATTTTTAATTATATTTGAATATAGTAAATGTCTTCCAATCAAGCCCAAGATGAGTCCGAGGGAGTCCAGAGCCATGCTCTAACTTCCGTACAACGAGCTGTTTCTAGTAGTAGTATAAGGCTTGTGTCTGAAGGCCGGGAAGAGGCAAGAGCTGCCTTCTTCAAGATGATGGATGAATGGTTTGGGGATTATTTGAAAAACTGCCCCAATATACCACGACCTCCTCTGCCCCCTGCTTGGCCTGAAGGAGAAGTGCCACAAGGTGTGGCACCCGCGAGAATTGGTAAAGCCGCAGTGGACAAACTTAGAACATATGAGGCTGAAGAGTTTAGAGCTAAGGTTGAGGATGATGCTGAACGAACTGAGTTCTGGCTCGAGAATACTGTGTGAGTTTTGGATGAATTGTCATGTACACCCGAGGAATGCTAGAAGTGTGCTGTATCTCTTTTGAAGATACAACTTATCATTGGTGGAAGACAGTATCCTCAATGGTACCGAGGGAAGACATTATACGGAAGTTCTTCCAAGCAGAATTTAAAAAGAAATACATCAGTCAAAGATTTTTAGACTCGAAGCGAAAGGAGTTCTTGAAACTCAAACAAGGAAATAAGACTGTGTTAGAGTACGAAAGGGAATTCGTGAGGTTAAGTCAGTATATAACGGAGTGGGTCCAATCAGAGACAGAAATGTGTAAGCGCGTCGAGGAAGGCTTGCATGAGGAAATTAAATTGCTGATTGGAATCCTTGAGATACGAGAATTTGCCACATTAGCTGACCTGTCCAAGAAGGCCGAAGAGCTAAATAATGAAAAAAACCAAGCTAAGAGAGAAGCTCGAGTTTCGAGTAAGAGGTTTAGCGGCAGAGCACACTCTTTCCCCTCAAAAAAATTGAGAAGTTACCAAGAACGTTCCACTTCATCAGTAGGATATTTGGGTAGAGCAAGAAGCTCCAAGCAACATAACCCAAAGTCTTCTTCCTCTATGGTAACTAGTGTGGGAAACGTAGATGATGAAAAGCCGAAGTGTAAAAGCTGTAAGAATTTTCACTTCAGAGAGTGTCGAATGAAGAGTGGTACGTGTTTTAGATGTGGGTCTCTTGACCGTTTTCTCAAAGACTGCCTGGAGTGAGCTAATAAAGAGGTTGAATTAGCTCCGCAGCCGAATGCTTCTATTTCTCGAGACAGCCTCTAAGACATCCCAGAAGTGCAAGCGGTAGTCGAACCATTGCCAAGGATGCTACTGTAAAATCAGAGGCTCGAGCCCTGGCAAGAACTTATGCAATACGCACTCAATTGGAAGCATCTGCTCCCGATGTCATCACGGGTACATTTTCTATTTATAATACTTGTGTCATTGACTTAATTGACCCAGGGTCAACCCATTCGTACATTTGCATGAAATTGGTGTCTAGTATGAATATGCCTGTAGAACCTATAGAATTTGTGATTAAGGTGTCAAACCCTCTAGGCAAGTCAGTCCTAGTTGATAAAGTCTATAAGAATTGTCCCTTGACAATTCAAGGTCATTGTTTTCTGGCTAACCTTATGTTATTGCCATTCGATGAGTTTGATGTAATACATGGCATGGATTGGTTAGCTGTGCATGACGTGATTGTAAATTGTGGTAGCAAGTATATTGAATTGAAATGTTCAAATGGTGAGAT
The DNA here is from genome assembly GCF_007990345.1 of Gossypium hirsutum. Taxonomy (NCBI): domain Eukaryota; kingdom Viridiplantae; phylum Streptophyta; class Magnoliopsida; order Malvales; family Malvaceae; genus Gossypium; species Gossypium hirsutum. The sequence continues at coordinate 117,288,180 of NC_053429.1, read as the reverse complement.
TCTCCGGATTGATTCAAGCGAGTTGGATACTCCACCGGTTGTGATTACCACAATGATGGCTCAAAGGTGTATGAGAAAATGATATGAATCCTACCTTGCTTTTTTGTTAAATACTAAAGAATTTGAGTTGAAATGGGAATCAGTATTGAGAGTACGTAAGTATCCGGATGTGTTTCCGAAAGAGCTACCCGGGTTACCTCCTGTTAGAGAAATAGAGTTTGGTATTGAGCTGGTGCCTGGGACAGTTCCTATTTCTATTACTCCGTATAGGACGGCACCAAACAAGGTGAAAGAGTTAAAAGCACAGTTGCAAGAACTAACAGATAAAGGTTTTACAAGACTGAGTTTTTTGCCTTGGGGTGCTCTAGTGTTATTTGTAAAGAAGAAATATAGTTCTATAAGGCTATGTGTAGACTACTGACAACTCAACAAGGTAACTATCAAGAATAAGTATTCGTTGCTGAGGATTGATGATCTGTTTGATCAATTGAGGGGAGCCAGTGTGTTTTGTAAGATAGACCTGAGATCCAGCTACTACTAGTTGCGAGTTAAAGATTCAGATGTGCCTAAGACCGCTTTCAGGACTAGGTATGGTCATTTCGAGTTCTAGTCACACCTTTTGGTCTAATGAACGCCACAGCTGTGTTTATGGACTTAATGAATCATGTTTTTTAACCATACTTAGACAAATTTTTCGTTGTGTTTATTGATGATATCTTGATTTATTCCAAGGATGAGACTGAGCATGCGGAACATTTGAGAACAGTTTTACAAATCTTACAGGACAAACAGTTGTATGCTAAATTTAGTAAGAGTGAGTTTTGGCTCCGAGAGGTTGGATTCCGTTCACATTGTGTCGGGTGATGGCATCCGAGTTGATCCAAATAAGATATCTGCTATTGTTGAGTGGAAGCCGTCGAAGAACGTAATCGAGGTTAAAAGTTTTTTGGGCTTAGTCGGTTACTATCGATGCTTTGTAAAAGGATTTTCGATGATTGCAACTCCTTTGACGAGGTTGCTATAGAAAGATGTTAAGTTTGAATGGTCAGAGAAGTGTCAACAGGGTTTCGAGAAATTTAATACATTGCTAACTGAAGCTCCAGTTTTAGTGTAACCCGAGCCAAGAAAGGAATTTGTGGTCTTTAGTGACGCGTCCTTAAATGGATTGGGTTGTGTGCTTATGCAAAAGGGCAAAGTAATAGCATATGCTTCGAGGCAACTAAAGCCACACGAGAAAAATTATCCAACACATGACTTGGAGCTAGCTGACATTGTATTTACCTTGAAGATTTGGAGACACTATTTTTATGGTGAAACTTGCCGTATATTCACAGATCATAAGGGTTTGAAATATTTGATGACTCAAAAAGAATTGAATCTGAGACAACGGAGATGGTTAGAGCTGATTAAAGATTATGAACTGATCATTGACTATCACCCGGAAAAGGTGAATGTAGTTGCAGATGCACTAAGCATAAAATCCTTGTTTGCTTTAAGAGCCTTGAACATGCAATTGGCCTTGTTAGATGATGGTTTGGTTTTGGCAGAGTTAAGAACCAGACCAACGTTTCTACAAGAAATTTGTGTAGCTCATATCAATGATAGTGATTTACAAGCCAAGAGAACTCAATACGAGACATACACCGAATCAGATTTTTGGATTGGTCCCGATGGTTGCTTGATGTTCAAAGACAGGATCTATGTACCGAGAGACGATGAACTTATTCAGAGAATTTTGCAAGAACCACATGATAGCCATTTGTCTATTCATCCGGGAAGTACCAAGATGTACAACGATTTGAAGAAAATGTATTGGTGGAATGGCATGAAAAGAGATATCTCCGAATTTGTATCGAAATGCTTGATATGTCAACAAGTTAAGGCTGAACACCAAGAACCTTCAGGTTTATTACAGCCCGTGATAGTTCCCGAATGGAAATAGGACAGGATTACTATGGATTTTGTGACAGGATTGCTGTTAACACCGAAGAAGAAAGATGCCATCTGGGTTATAGCTGATAGACTAACGAAGTCGGCTCATTTTATTCTTGTGCAGACAAATTTCTCTCTTGACAGATTGGCCGACTTGTACTTATCCGAGATTTTGAGATTACACGGGGTATCATTATCGATTATTTCGAACAGGGCTCGAGATTCACTTCAAGATTTTGGAAGAAGTTGTAAGAATCTTTTGGTACAAAGTTGAGTTTTAGTACGGTATTCCACCCACAGACAGATGGTCAGTTTGAACGGATGATTCAGACTGTCGAGGACATGTTAAGGTGTTGTGTCCTTGAACTTCAAGGTAGTTAGGAAAAAATAGTTACCATTGGTAGAATTTTTCTACAACAACACATTCAGACAAGTTTAAAGATGGCACCTTATGAGGCATTGTTTGTTCGGAAGTGCTGAACTCCATTGTATTGGACAGAGCTCAAGGAAAGCCAGATTCACGGAATTGATTTAGTTATGGAAACTGAAGAAAAGGTTAAAGTGATACGCGACTGTTTGAAAACGGCATCGGATAGACAAAAGACAGATGTTGATTTGAAAAGAAAAGAGATTGAATTTCAAGTTGGAGACAAAGTGTTCTTGAAAGTATCTCCATGGAAAATGGTCTTGAAATTTGGTCGAAAAGGCAAACTGAGCCCAAGTTTTATTAGACCCTACGAGATTACTGAGAAAGTTGGACTGTTTCCCTATCGTTTAGCATTGCCACCCTAATTGGAAAAGATTCATGATGTATTCCATGTATCCATGTTGCGGCGATATCGATCAGACATCTCCCATGTGATTTCACCTACGAAAGTTGAAATTAGACCGAAAATGACTTATGGTGAAGAATCAGTCAAGATTATGGCTCGAGAAGTCAAACAATTGAGGAAGAAGAATATAGCCTTGGTAAAAGTTTTATGGCATAGACACGGAGTAGAAGAGGCCACATGGGAACCCGAAGAAACCATAAGAAGTCAATATCCGAACTTGTTTATTGGTAAGACTTTCGAGGATGAAAGTCCCTAAGAGGGAGAAATGTAACATCTCGAATTAGGGCCTAGTCAAAATAGTGGTTTTGAGACCACAAATCTGATGTTAAAATAATTATTTTATGATCATTATAAGGTCTAGGATATGAAAATAAGCATGTCTTAAAGTTTTATGAAGAAATTCTATGTGTAAGGTCTCCAATTGGAAATTAAGGACCAAATTGAATAAATTGCAAAACTTGGATTCTAGAATCAATTTGTATGAAATTGCTTTGGAATATTAATTAGAGGTCCTTAAAGAGTAATTTTCCCAATTTTTTAGTTTTCGGACAAAAAAGGGCATGCATGGAAAATTTGGAATGGTTAGTAAGGAAGGGCATTTTGGTCATTTGGTTAATTAACGAAATAAAAAGGAAAAATCAAGCAAAAATTCACTCATTTTCTTCTCCATGCTGTCGAATTTGAAGGAGTCTCAATAGCTAGGGTTTTTCAACATTTCAAGCTTAATAGTAAGTGTTCCCTAGCCCCGTTTTTAAAGTTCTTCGTATTTTTGAAACCCTTGTAACATGCTCTGTCCATTTCTACCCAAATTTCAAGCTAGGTTTCATGTTAGAAATTTGACCCATGCATGAGATGGTTGTTATTTGATGACTTATGGAGGGTTATGAAATTTAGATGTTAGGTAAACATCTTTTGCTAGGTGATTTTTCATGAAAACACCAAAAAGGGGCAAAAAGGTATAAAATGTGGGGTAGAAATGTAAAATAGAGGAAAATGTGGGCTAGTAAGAGCTTATAATACATTCAGCTGGGCTTGGGTGGCCAAGGAATTTCATGCATTTCATTATACGAGACTTAGGACTAAATTGTAAATATTGTGAAAGGTTAGGGCAAAATAGTCATTTTGCCCTGGGGTGAGTTTTAGGCCTAAAACGAATAATGTGATGTATTAATAATCAAATTTTATTGATATAGACCTCGAGGAACCAATTTCGAAGGTTGACAATGGAAAGCGGAAGGTTTCGGAATAACCGAAACACAAAACCTAAGTAATTACCAGGTAAGTTCATATAACCCGAAGTAAACTCTTAATATACTTAAACATGAGTGTTCTTGAATGTATGAAAATTTAGATATTCATTGCATGATAATTTATGAATGTGCTTGTGTAAAGGAAAAATGATAAATGTCCTGGTTGAAATAGAAAGAGAAATCCGATGGATAAATTATGGCTTACAGCAGATGAGATCCTGCATGTGTTGCAGAAAAAAATTACCCCGGACGGGTAATCCGATGATCTCAAAATGGAAAGATCTAGCCCGGACGGGTGTTCTTTGAGTGATAGAGCCTCTAGAAGAATATGGGTGCATTAAGGATTTAGCCCGGACGGGTAATCCGATTGAGGATTGAATTTAGCCTGGACTGACAATTCAGATCCGAGCTTATGAGAGCAATTGTCATTAAGAGGGATTTAACCTAGACTAGTAATCCCAACATTGCTGTATGAGTTACTACTACGGGGGATTTAGCCTGAACTGGTAATCTCGTCGTAAGATATAAGGTATCACTTGTATGACTTGACAGAAATTGGGTTATCCATTCAAGAATTCTGAGGAATTCAACGGGATTAACATGAGAAATGGAAATGGAAATATTGAATTGATGAGCTCATCTAAGACTAATGACATGATGTATTGTTATGAGACTAACTTGATGATTGAGTGCATGTGATAGGGAAACTATTCTATTCTTATTAGGATTAATGCTTAATATGGTTGTATGGTAATTAACCGGTAAGTTTACCCTTCAGTTATCCGGACTTACTAAGCATATAAATGCTTACCCCCTTCTCTTTTCCCTATCTTATAGATCTCGTGGACTCGTAAAGATTGGAAGACGGTTGGAAAATCAACACACTATCGACTTGTCCTGCTTTGGTATATAGATACTTTCATTTTGTTTAATGGCATGTATAGGATTTTTTTATTTTGTTATATGTGTCATTTGGCTACCCAATGTAATAGCCTAAATGGTATACTTATTATTTTGTATATGGCGATGAGATATGGCTCATAATGATGTAGGAGTAAACCTATCATTGATGCATGTCTATGTTTAAATGTTTCATGAGATATGATGATGAGGTTTATCATGACTGGACGATTGAAATGGAACCTAATAATTTGAGAGTGGAGATAATATATAATGGTATATGGTTATAATATGGCCTAAGTGTAAAAAGTAAATTGTGCTATGTTAATCCCTAATACGAAAAGGATAATTTAGCAAGTACTAAACCATGAGATGAGGTTAACATGCAATGAGTCATGTCAAGGATGTTTAAGAGTATAATTAGGCCATGTTAAATACCATTGAAGTCTGTAAGTGTGTATGGAGGATAGAGAGTGACTAAAGGCTTGGAAAATAGCCTTAAAAAGGTTCACACGGGTAGACATACGGGCATGTGTCTAGTTCGTGTGTGACACATGGTCAGCCCCATGGGTGTGTTGCCCAGCCGTCTGTCCCCTGCACTTAAAATTTTAGGTCAATTTGCATGGTAGTAAACACACGGGTAGAGACACAACCGTGTATCTCTTCTGAGAGATTCAACTTACCAATGGTGGAATATCTTGATATCTGTTATACCAATAGAAAGGGTCACATGGGAATTCTTTCAGACCTGGTGATTCATGATATTCACGATAGGTTTTAAAAATTTACAATTAATCATTCTTGAAACTAACTATTATCACGATGAAGGAAAGTGTACCTATCGAACAGTAGTATAGCTTTAGCAAGACCAGATTGTTGAACCTAAAGGAACCAAAAGTACTAGTAATTACTTTCTTTTTATTATCTAGCCTAAAAATTAAGGGATTTGTTTATCTAAACTGATTAACTAAACTAAGGGTGCACAGAGAGAAAATTCGGGAAAAGATTTTGGGAAAACTCGATTGATTAAGACAATACCCAAGGAAAAATCCACCTAGACTTCACTTTTTATTTGACTCTGAATCTGACGATTTATTCATTTGACTTGATTCGTAGAAATCCCTAAGTTATATTATTATCTCTCTCGAGACTAATAACATCTAACCCTAGGTTGATTAATTGAAATCTCTTTCTAATTAACGCCCTAGTGTTGCATTAACTCGATCTATGGATCCCCTTATTAGGTTTCACCCTAATCCGGCAAAATCTTGTCACCCTATCTCTAGGCGTGCAATCAACTTCGCTTAATTATGACAAATTTACTCTTAGATAGGGACTTTTTCTCCTCTGAATAAGCGCATTAACTTGAATCAATATCCTGGAATATTAAGACAAGAATTAAGAACACATAATTAAGAACAAGTCAAATACTTATCATATAATTCAGACAATAATAACAAGATCTATCTTAGGTTTCATTCCCCTTAGGTATTTAGTGGGTTTAGTTCATAATTATAAAAGAAAACATCTCAAAAGAATAATGAATACAAAACATAAAGAAAGCCCAAAACCCCTGAATGGAAATTGAAGGGAGATTTTTAGTCTTAACGATGAATCTGGCTTCTGAGATGGATCAATTGGCTTTCCCTGAGTAATTCCTTGCCTCCTACTCCGTATGTGTGTTCTAAATGACTCCTCAAGTGTTTAAATAGGCTTTAGAATGCCTAAGATCCCTCAAAAGTGGCCTTTTCTTAATAGGACTATACTTGGGCTCGACAGGGACACGCCCGTGTGCATTGCTCTAGACCGTGGTCAAGGCTGGTAAATAGGCACGGGCGTGTAGTCTACCCATGTAAGTCGTGCTTCGATCCTGCCAAATGGACACGACCGTGTGGCTTACTGTGTGAGGAAGTCCAGGCCGTGTTGATTTCCTATGTGGGTCCATTTTCTCTGTTTTAGGCCCATTTCTGGCTCTTTTTACTCCCTTATGCTCACCTAAGTATAAAACATGAAATAAAGGATTAAGAGCATCAAATTCACCAAATCTAAGAAGAAATCATCCATAAATGTGCTAAGCATGGGATAAAAATATGTATAAATTACGGTTTATCACCTAGTTTAGGAAAAAGTATACAAGTCAGCGGTTTCTTGATTAAAATAATAAGGAATTCCTAGAGTTAAAATAGGGTCGTATGACCGTGACCAAGTATGAAAGAGAATTTGTGAGACTGAGTAAGTATGCTCGAGAATGTGTCTCCACTGAAAAAATTATGTGTAAAAGGTTCAAAGACGGGTTGAATGAGGATATCAAACTCTTAGTCAGAATTTTGGAACTAAAAGAATTTGTTGTTTTGGTTGATCGAGCTTAGCAAAGAAAAGAGAAGTCAATTTTGAGGCTAGATATTTGAGAAAGAGGTCAATAGGTAAATCATATCATTCATCGTCAAAGTAATCAAGGGGTTCTTATAACCATTCGACTGCTTCAGTGGGGTATTACAATAGAGATCGTGGAAAGCAGCACACGAGTCCAAAAGCTCAAGTCACTTCAGTATCGAGCGTTGGTAGCGTCAAAGTTAACAAACCTGAGTGTCAGCAATGTGGAAGATGGCATTTTGGAAATTGTTGGATGAATAATAAAGCTTGTTTCAGATATGGCTTGCAAGAGCATTTTATTTGTGATTGTCCTGAGTTATCTGATAAAGACAAATTTCTAAGTACAAGGCCGAGTAATACAGTTTCCAGGGGAAGACCTCCTTAAAATATTAGAAATATGAATAGTAACAAAGGTGCAACAAACAATTCTGCTGTGAGATCCGAGGCTCGAGTGCCAGCCAAAGCTTATGCTATTAAGCTCGTGAGGATGCATTAGCACCAGATGTTATCACCGGTATTTTTTCTCTTTATGACACTGATGTAATTGCTTTGAGTAATCCTGGATCAACCCATTCATATGTCTATATGAATTTAGTGTCCAGTAAGAGTTTACCTGTTGAGTCCACTGAATTTGTAATTAAAGTATCGAACCCCTTAGGCAAGTATGTCCTAGTTTATAAAGTTTGTAAGAATTATCTTTTGATGACATGGGTTACTATTTTCTGGTCGATTTGATGCTTTTACTGTTTGATGAATTTGATGTGATCTTGGGTATGAATTGGTTGACTCTGCATGATGCTATTGTAAACTGTAAACGAAAGACCATTGAGTTGAAACGTCAAAATAGTGAAATTCTTCGTATTGAATTCGATGATTCGAGTAGGTTGCCTGTTGTGATATCGGCAATGCTAGCTCAGAAATATGTGAGGAAAGGTTACGATGCTTATCTTGTTTATGTATTGGACACAAAAATATCTGAATCGAAGATTGAATTAGTGCCAGTGGTTTGTGAATATCCAGATGTGTTTCCAGAAGAGTTGCCTAGGTTGCCACCAGTCAGAGAGGTTGATTTTGCTATTGAGTTAGCACCGGGAACATTACTAATATCGATAGCTCCATACAGAATTTCTCCTACAGAGTTAAAAGAGTTGAAATCTCAGTCGTTAGATTTAACAGATAGAGGATTTGCACGACCTAATTTCTCGGATTGAGGTGCGCCAGTTCTGTTTGTTAAGAAGAAAGATGGATCGATGAGATTATGTATTGATTATTTACAGTTCAACAAAGTTACGATCAAAAACAAGTATCCATTGTCACGAATAGATGATTTGTTTGATCAGCTAAAAGGTGCCACAGTATTTTCTAAGATTGGTTTGCGTTCTAGTTATTATCATTTGCAAGTTAAAGATTCTGATGTGTCGAAAGCTGCATTCAGAGCCAGGTACGGACATTATGAATTTCTTGTTATGCCATTTGGGTTAACTAATGCTCCTACTGTATTTATGAACTTGATGAATAGAATTTTCAAACCGTGTATAGACAAATTTGTTGTTGTATTCATTAATAATATTTTGATCTACTCTCGAGATGAACCTGAACATGCTGAGCATTTGAGGATTGTGTTACAAACTTTGAGAGATAAAAAATTATTTGCTAAAATCAGCAAATGCAAATTTTGGCTTTGAAAAGTTGGATTTTGGGGACACATTGTTTCAACGGAAGGCATCAGAGTTGATCTGAGCAAAATTTAAGCAGTTGTTGATTGGAAACCACCAAGAAACATTTTTGAGGTCAGAAGTTTCTTGGGGTTAGTGGGATCTTATCAGAGATTTGTTAAAGGTTTCTCAATGATAGCTACACTGATGACACGGTTATAGCAGAAAGATGTAAAGTTTGAGTTTGAGAAATGTCAACAGTGTTTTAATCAGTTGAAAGAATTGTTAACTAAAGCACCAGTTTTGGTTCAGCCTGAGCCGGGTAAAGAGTTTTCAATTTTCAGTGATGCATCCTTGAATAGCTTGGGATGTGTTTTAATGCAAGAAGGAAAAGTAATAGCGTATGCTTCTAGACAATTAAAGACGCATGAGAAGAATTATCTGACACACGACTTGGAGCTGACCGCAATCGTGTTTGCATTGAAAATTTGGCGACACCACTTGTTTGGTGAGAAATGCCACATATTTACTAATCACAAGAGTTTGAAGTATTTGATATCTCAGAAAGATTTGAATTCGACAACAAAGATGGCTCAAATTGTTGAAAGACTATGAGTTAGTGATTGATTATCACCCAGGAAAAGCAAATGTCGTCGCGAATCTTTGAGTAGAAAATCCTTGTTTGCTCTGATAGCGATGAATACGTGGTTGACCTTGTTTGTTGATGGTTCAAATTTAGCTAAGTTAAAAGCTAAACCGATGTTTTCCAGCAAATCTGTGAAGCTCAGAAATGTGATAATAAATTGAAAGCTAAACGAATACAGTGTGAGTAGACTACTGATTCAGAGTTTCAAATCGGATCCGATGATTGTTTGCTATTTCGAGGTAGAGTTTGTGTTTCGAGGAATCCCAAGCTTGTACAAAAAATTTTACACGAAGTACAAAGTGGTTGCTATTTGTTCATCTAGGGAGTACTAAGATGTACAATGCTCTGAAATAGATGTACTGGTGGTCAGGCATGAAACGTGACATTTCAGAATTTGTGTCGAGATGCTTGATTTGTCAACAAGTTAATGCCAAACATCAAGTGCCTTCAGGACTATTACAACTAGTGATGATACCTGAATGGAAGTGGGATAGAGTTACGATGGATTTCCTATCGGGATTACCCCTATCTCCGAAAAAGAAAGATGCTATCTGGGTTATTATTGATCGTTTGACGAAGTCTGCACACTTTATTCTAGTACGTGCAGATTTTTCTCTTGATAGATTAGCTGAATTACATTTTAGAGATTGTCAGATTACACGGAGTACCAATCTCTATTATTTCAGATAGAGATTGCAACTTACACCACGATTTTGGAAGAAATTACAAGAAGCTTTGGGTACACGATTACATTTTAGCTCTACATTTCATCCTCAAACCGATGGTCAGTCTGAGAGAGTGATTCAAATTCTTGAAGATATGCTTCGTTGCTATGTTTTAGAGTTTGAAGGCAACTGGGAAAAATATTTATCATTGGTTGAGTTTGCGTATAATAATAGTTTTCAGTCGAGTATAAAGATGGCACCATACGAAGCTTTATATAGTTGTAAATGCCAAACTCTATTGTACTGGACCGAGCTTAGTGAGAAAAAGATTCATGGGGTTGATTTGATTAGAGAGACCGAAGAGAAAGTGAAATTAATTTGTGATAGTTTGAAAGCAGCTTTAGATCTATAGAAATCGTCTGAAGATTTGAAACATAAAGATATTGAATTTCAGATCGGCAATAGAGCGTTTCTAAAAGTATCACCGTGGAAGAAGATTCTTCGATTTGGTCAAAAAGGGAAATTGAGTCCGTTGTTTATTGGGCCGTATGAGATTATAAAGAGAATAGTACCAGTGGTATATCAACTTAAACTACCATCAGAGTTGGAAATTTTTCATAATGTGTTTCATGTATCCACATTACGACGGTACCGATTAGATCCTTCAAATATAATTTCTTTGGCAGAAGTTGAAATTTAGCTTAATATGTCGCATAGTGAAGAACTGATCAGAATTATTGCATGAGAGATTAAAGAGTTAAGAAACAAAAGAATAACATTAGTGAAGGTACTTTGGCAACGTCATGGTATCGAAGAAGCTATGTGGGAACCCGAGGAAACTATGAGGAAACAATACACTAACCTATTTTCTAGTAAGATTTTCGGGGATGAAAATTCCTAAGAGGGGGAGTTGTAACAACCTGTTTTTAGTTAAATCGAAATAGTGGTTTCGGGACCCCAAATCCAAAGTCAAAATATTTATTTTATTATTATTATTTTGAGGTCTACAACATGATAGTATGTTTGCATAAAAATTTCGTTAAGAAATTTTATCGTTTGCATGCTTAATTTGATAAAAAGGACTAAATCATGAAAAATGAAAAAGTTGGGTTCTAATAGCTAAAGGTGTCTAATAGCTATAGAACTTTAAAGTAGAGGTCCTTATATGCTAAATAGACCATTAATGGTGTTAGTGGAAGAGCATGGCTTGGCATTTGTGTAAATTTAATTAATTTTTAAGGTTAATTAAATAAATAACTAAATAATGATAAAAACAAATTAAATAAAATATGCTATCATCTTTTATTCATCATCATCAACTGGAAATTAGGTTTTGGGAAGCCATTTTTGTGCTTAAGCTTTTGAAAACTTCATCTTGCTATTAGGTAAGTGATTTTTGTCCCCTTTTTAATGATTTCTACGTTTCTGAAGTTTTCAGAAGTCTGAAGTTTTCTAGGACTTGCTGGTTATTATAAACGGTTCGTGAAAGGTTTCTCTATGATTGCAGCCCCGATGAGAAAGCTATTACAGAAAGATGTTAAGTTCGAGTGGTCAAAAAACTGCCAAAAAAGCTTTGATCAGTTGAAAGCCCTTTTAACCGAAGCTCCAGTACTAGTTCAACCAAAATTGGGTAAAGAATTTGTTATTTATAGTGTCGCATCTTTAAATGGTTTGGGCTGTGTTTTGATGCAAGAAGGTAGAATTATAGCTTATGCCTCGAGACAGTTAAAGCCACATGAAAGGAACTATCCGACACACGACTTAGAATTAGAAGCTATTGTATTCGCATTGAAAATATGGCGCCACTATCTGTTCGGTGAGAAATGTCATATTTATTCTGATTATAAAAGCCTGAAATACTTGATGACTCAGAAAGATCTAAATTTGAGACAACATCGATGGTTAGAATTGCTAAAAGACTACGAGCTTGTGATTGACTATCACCCGGGAAAGGCTAATGTTGTTCCTGATGCTTTAAGCTGAAAATCACTATTTGATTTGGGTGCAAGGAATGCACATATGGCTATGTCTGATGATGGTTTGATAATAGATGAATTGAAAGCAAGACAACAAATTTGTAATGCCCAGAAGGTTGATAATGAGTTGATAGTGAAATAAGCTCAATGTGATTGAAATGCTGATTCAGAGTTTTGAGTTGATACTGATGACTGTTTGAGATTCAGAAACTGAATATGCATTTCAAGGAATTCAGAATTAATTCAGATGATTTTGAATAAAGCTCACAGTAGTCGGTTATCTGTTCACCTAGGTAGTACAAAGATGTATAATAATCTGAAACAACTTTATTAGTGGCATGGTAAGAAACGAGACATCTCTAACTTTGTTTCTAAATGCTTAATCTGTCAACAAGTAAAAACCAAACATCAGGTACTTTCTGGATTACTTCTGCCAATCATTATACCTGAGTGGAAATGGGGCAGCTTTACTATGGATTTTGTATTTGGTTTACTATTAACACCGAGAAAGAAAGATGCAATCTGGGTTATTGTGGATAGATTGACTAAATCGGTTCATTTTGCTCTGATACGTATAGACTACTCGCTTGATATGCTGGCTGAATTATATGTTTCTCAAATTGTGAGATTAAATGGGGCACCTATATTTATTGTTTCGGATAGAGATCCGAGGGTTACATCGCGGTTTTGGAAGAAACTGCAAGAAGCTTTAGGTACGAAATTACATTTCAATACTGGTTTCCATCCACAAACAGATGGTCAGTCTGAGCAAATCATTCAGATACTTGAAGATATGTTGAGGTGTTGCATTCTCGAGTTTGAAGGCACGTGAAAGTGATACCTACCTCTGATTGAATTTGCATAAAATAACAGCTTTCAATCGAGCATCAAAATGGAACCTTATGAGGCTTTGTACAGTTGTAAATGTCGTACACCATTGTATTTGACTGAGCTTAGTGAAAATAAGATACACGGGGTTGACTTGATCAGAGAAACTAAACAGAAAGTGAAAGTGATTCATAAAAGTCTAAAAGCAACATCAGACCGTCAGAAATCATATGCGGACTTAAAACGTAAAGATATAGAGTTTCAAATCAGAGATAAAGTATTTTTGAAAGTTTCACCGTGGAAGAAGATACTTAGATTTAGTCGCAAAGGCAAACTGAGTCTGAGGTTTATTGGGCTATATGAGGTAATAGAACACATCGGACCGGTTGCTTATAGACTATCGTTGCCATTTGAACTATGAAAGATTCAATATGTATTCCATGTTTTGATGCTTCAAAGATATCGATCTGACCCTTCACATGTGATTAGTCCTACTGAGGTTGAGATTAAGCTCGATATGACGTACGAGGAAGAACCGATTCGTATTCTAGCACATGAGATTAAAGAGTTGTGAAATAAGAAAATTCCATTAGTTAAAGTACTGTGTCATAAACACGAAGTTCAAGAAGCAACATGGAGTCAGATGATACAATGAAAGAACGCCATTCAAACCTATTCACTGGTATATTTTCGGGGACGAAAATCCCTAAGGGGGAAAGTTGTAACAGCCCGATTTGGACCCTAACCAGAATGGTGGTTTCGGGACCATGAATTCAAGTCATAAAAATATTTTAAAATTATTTTCTATGTTTATTTTGTGTGAATTTATATATGTGAAATTTTAGTGATTTAACTTTATCATTTGAGTGTTCGATTAAATAAAAGGACTTAATCGCGTAAAATTAAAAATTGGTTGTTATTTTTAAAACGAGACCAAATTGCATTTGGCTTTTTAATGGAAGCCTTTATGTTGCAATTAGCCCATTGTTAGCTAAAGTGGACGGTAATGGCCATAGTTATAATGGTTTTATAATTTGATAAATAAGGTTAAAATTGTAAATGAAATAAAATGTTATAATATATCATATTATAACATAATTAAGAAAGCCATGTTCATCATTTTTATTTTCTAATTGCCGAAACAAAAGGAAAGAACAACAAGTTAGGGTTCGGCCATCTATTTAGCTCAATCAAGGTTCGCTTTTTGTTCGATTTTTTTTATAATTTCTACGTTTTTGAGATCGTTGCTTCGAGTACTACAAAACCCAAGCTTGAATTTTTGATTTTGATGAATATTTTGAGTTGTGCCATTATTGAGAGCTTGTGATTTTTGTTTTTTGATGATAAAATATGAAAGATATGTTTTAGATTAACATGTTTTGTATTGGAGTTTTTGATAATTTTGAGTAATTAGGACGAAATTCCAAATATAATAATTTGAGGGACTAAAATGTGAAATAAATGAAATATATGGACTTGTATGAACACTAGGAACATTTGGCCTCCCATGAGTATATTTAGATTTTGCATATTTTGTGTTTTGTGCAATAGTGACTAAATTGTAAAAATTGTAAATGTCACGGGTAAAATGGTAATTTGACCATTTATGTGTTTTTGGACTAAATTGAATGAAAATATGTTTGAATGAGCTTAATTTGAACATGTTTAGATCATGAACCAAAGAAATCAGATTTGGATCGAGGGGAAGCGAAAATTGTCGACTAGCTGCCCTATTCCGTTTTGTATCATTCGAGGTAAGTTTATAAGCAAATAGACGTGCCTAATTGTAATTAAATGCTAAATATATATGCTGGTATGTAATGTATGAATTTATACATGCTATTTCCGAATGTGATAAGCTTGGTAACCATGTTCAAGCATTCGTTTCGACTGAGTTACGATGTCCGAAAGCCCCATATGAACCTTAGGAATAGTTAGGATACATATGTCATGACATAGGATTTCGATATATGTGTGCGAGTAAGACCATGGCATCAATATGTGATTCCGACATATGTGTGCAAGTAAAACCTCGTCTGGGACAGTGGCATCGATATGTGATTACATAAAAGACCACGTCTGGGACGTTGGCATTGTACGATGTGTGTGATTATCCGAGTGTCCTATCCAATTCCTAATGGTTCATCGGGCATCTATAAGTGGTGACCAAATATGTAAAATTAGCTAAGTGATCAGGTATGTATTAGCCTGGTACTTATTTGAAATAAGGCAAGTGAGTATTATGATATTAGTTACAAGCATGTGTAACATGAATGAAATGCATATATGAATATGACATGTGAATTCGACCTTCTGAACAAGAAGTATGATTCTTGTTGAAATGATTTTTATTATGCATATATATATGATCTTGCATAATCGGCCATTTAGTTAATGTATGTATATAAAATTTTATCTTGATTTAAGAGCTTACGTATACAAATACATGTGCATTAGGTTTTATAATAACAATTTGGCTTTTGAAAATTGAACAATGATTTGATGACTTAACCTTGTGAATATTCAGCCAAGGTAATGGTTATATGTACAGGTATATTATTTATGAAATTTGTAAGTTGAGAACAAGCTTGATATTGATAATTTAATTTGGTTAGATAAAATAGGTTGATTACATCATCGGTTTGTTTGTTTGCTTATGACTTACTAATCTTAAATAGCTTACTGTGTGTATATGTTTGTCTCTATTTTATAGATTTTGTATTCAAGTTACAAGCTCGGGGATCGTCAGCAAAGTCTATCACACTATTGACCGCTTTCGGTATTTTATAAGTTGCATTTTGAAACTATGGCATGTATAGACTGGATTACGTTTGGAAATATTGAACTTTAGTTATGTATAAAGGCCATGTGAAAATGACTTAATTCCCATGTTTAAATTCGATTATGCTTGGTTGTGGCTTGAGATTATTTTAGTAATATTGTTTAGTGCTATGAAGGAAATGATTTTTATGATAAGTGTTTAATGATTTAGTAATGATTAATGATTTTGGTTGAAAATAAGATTGATACATCTAAGTATACAAAGAGTAAAATATATGTGATTGTGGTGAGTATATTTCACCATTGTATTAAATGTGATTCGGCATCATAGACTTGGCTAAGTCTGAGCATAGCTTAAATTAATTTAATATGGTCATTACATGGCAGGTAAAATTTTTTATTTGATTATATGTCTATTTGTTGTTAATGCCTTATTCTTTAAAGGTATAAATTGTAATATAAGTTGGTTTGATAATAATATGATAATGCATTACAAATATTTATGCGTATGATAAGGTGACTTGATTTGTTTGTAGATGATATGTATGATTTAGGTTTTGGGTATGTTTATATATATATGGATTGCATTTTACAATGATAGAAATAATTACTCTTAGTTGATAAGTATTTTCAGTCAAACATATTAGATTATGGTTGCATGTGTAGACTTGGCTATCATGATTATGCTATTAAATTTGAGTCTTAAATGTCAATGAGTAAACCAAATCTTAAGTTGACGGAGTGTTAACAGTTATTTGGCTTTGATTATGTAATCTCAAACATATTGATTGGCATAAATAATTAGTGTACTTTTGGATGGTATGTGTATTCATAGAATGATTAAATTTACTAAGGTTAATTGAGCATGTTTTAATGACCTAGAGTAAATACGTATAGTCTTTTATGGTTAATATTTTTAAAAGAAGTAAATGGTAGTAATTGGTTAATGCTGAATGGATGTTTAGCTTTTATATTTGAGTGCAAAGCATGCAAATTCAAAATTGACCTTAACCCTAGTTGCATATGTAAGTAATTTTTATTTATGTGTATTATGGCTTATTAAATGATAAGAACATGTGTGTGATATTTAGTGATTTAAGCATAATTTCATAAGTGACTTAATAATATGTTAAATCAAGTACTCAATGATTAATGTCGTATATATGTATATATATATGCATTATATGCAGTAAGTTTTAAGTTGAAATTTGACATGATCTGTGTTTACAATGAGCAAAACAGAATCTGTTTTGAAATGTTAGTTAACTATATTTTATTTATAAATAAGTTTGACTTGGGTGAAAATTTATTAATGTTCAAATTTCTGCTTTTAATCGATAATGCCTCATAACCCTAGTCCGGTGATGGATACGAGTTAGGAGTGTTACATTATGTTGGTATCAGAGCTACGGTTCAGTCAATTCTAGGACTAGCGTAGCACGTGTGAGTCTAGCTATACATGCCATATTATATACTTTTATAGTGTGATGACTTCTGAAATTTGAAAATGTGTTTTCATATAATAAATAGATCCTAACAGAGCTATAGTTGATGATGTCAAGAGTGTAGCGCCTGATCTCGCGCAAGGGACAACGCTGGTTGATTCTCGACCGATTTTGAGTAACCAAGAAGGAGAGACTAGACAATCCTTTTACCAAATGATGAATGATTGGTTTACTTAGTATATTCGTACTAACCCGGCTGCACAACAACCTCCACCCCTAACTAATCCATCTTCGATGCCTGTACCTCAAGTAAGTGATCCGTTGAGATTGTATAAGACACCTGTTTATAAAATTAGAAAACATGGGGCTGAAGAGTTTAGAGCTACTGATGATAATGATTCTGAGCGAGCTCAGTTCTGGCTTGATAATACTATCCGTGTGTTTGATGAGCTGTCTTGTACCCCAGATGAATGTTTGAAGTGTGCCATATCTTTGCTTTAAGACACAACATATCACTATGGAATACCCTAGTATCAATGGTTCCAATAGAGAGAGTGACCTAAGGAATTCTTCCAGGTTGAGTTTCATAAGAAGTATATCAGCCAGAGATTTATTGATCAGAAGCGAAAAGAATTTCTAGAGCTGAAAAAGGGTTGGATGACCATGACAGAGTATGAGCAAAAATTTGTGAGACTTCGTCGGTATGCCCGAGAGTGTGTTTCTACCAAAGCAATAATGTGTAAAAGATTCGAAGATGGGTTGAATGAA
This sequence comes from Gossypium hirsutum, assembly GCF_007990345.1. Taxonomy (NCBI): domain Eukaryota; kingdom Viridiplantae; phylum Streptophyta; class Magnoliopsida; order Malvales; family Malvaceae; genus Gossypium; species Gossypium hirsutum. Next base: position 117,270,128 of record NC_053429.1, on the reverse strand, counting down.
GACATTAAACTGTTAGTTGGCATACTTGAAATAAAAGAGTTCGTAGTACTGGTTGAGTGAGCCTACAAAGCTGAAGAGCTTGAGAAAGAGAAAAGAACAGCTGATTTTGAAGCTAAAGACTCGCGTAAGAGATCATTCAGTAAGTCAATCCAGTCAGCACCAAAGAAGTTCTGAGATGATTTCAGTAGTTCAAAAGCCACTTCGTGTTACTCTCAACGAGATCAGAATAGATTACATGTGAGCTCGAGAGCTACCTCAGTAGCCAGTATAGGTAATGTTAGATCTAATCAACCTGACTGTAAACATTGTGGTAAACAACATTCGACAGTTTCAGATTGCACGATTGGGCCTGTTTTAAATGTGGATCGATGGATCATTATATTCGAGATTGCCCAGGGTTAGCTGAAGAAAATCTAGTGCAGAATATGAGATCGGGTAATACTGTAGCTTGAGGTAGACCACCCAGAAATACAAGTAATATGAGTGGCGGTCAGAGAGGGAATAAAGATACAGCAGCCAGATCTAAGGCTCGTGCACATGCTAGAGCCTATGCTATATGCGCACACGAAAAGGCTTCATCACTAGATGTCATTACTGGTACATTTACTCTCTATGATACTAATGTAATTGTATTGATTGATCCTGGTTCGACTCATTCTTATATTTGTAAGACTTAAGTATTCATCAAGACTCTACCTGTTGAGTCTACTGAGTTTGTGATCAAAGTGTCAAACCCCTTGGGTTAGTATGTTACGGTTGATAGAGTGTGTAAGAATTGTTCCTTGATGGCTCGAGATTCATGTTTTCCAGCTGATTTCATGTTGGTGCCATTTGATGAGTTCGATATAATTGTAGGTATGGATTGGTTGACTTTACATGATACTTTTGTGAACTACAAGAGAAAGACCATTGATCTACGGAGCTAGAATGATGAGGTTATTCGGATTGAATCTAGTAAATTGAATGGTTTACCAGCAGTGATTTCTTCGATGCTAGCTCAGAAATATGTGAGAAAAGGGTGTGAAGCTTATTTTGCCTACGTGCTTGACAGTAAAGTGACTGAAAGAAACATTGAATCAGTACCAGTTGTATGTGAGTATCCAAATGTGTTTCCTAAAGAATTACCAGGTTTTCCATCTATTCAGGAGGTAGAGTTTGGTATTGAGTTAATGCCTGGGATGACTCTGATATCCATAGCTCCGTACAGAATGACACCTACAGAATTAAAAGAATTGAAAGCTTAGTTGCAAGAGTTGACAGATAAATGTTTCGCGCGGCCGAGTTTCTCTCCTTAGGGTGCAGTAGTACTGTTTGTGAAAAAGAAAGATAGAACTATGAGAATGTGCATTGATTATAGACAGCTCAATAAGGTGACTATAAAGAATAAGTATCTATTGCCATGGATTGATAATCTGTTTGATCAACTGAAAGGGGCTACAGTGTTTTCAAAGATAGATTTGAGATCAGGCTACTATCAGTTGCGAGTTAAAGACTCCGATATGCCAAAGACTACTTTTCGAACGAGGTACAAACATTATGAGTTTTTGGTTATACCATTTGGACTTTACTAATGCACCGCTGTTTTCATGGATTTGATGAATCGAATCTTTAGATTGTATCTAGATCGGTTTGTGGTTGTGTTCATAGATGACATATTGATCTACTCTCATGATAAAACCGAACATGCCGAACATCTGAGACTTGTGTTACAAACTTTGCGAGACAAGTAGTTGTATGCGAAGTTCAGTAAATGTGAGTTTTGGTTAAGTGAAGTCAGTTTTCTAGGTCAAGTGGTATCAGTATTAGGTATTCGAGTTGATCCGAGCAAAATATCAGCTATACTTGATTGGAAACCTCCTAAGAATGTTTTTGAAGTCTGAAGTTTTCTGGGACTTGCTAGTTATTATAGACAGTTCGTGAAAGGCTTCTCTATGATTGCAGCCCAAATGACAAAGCTATTACAGAAAGATGTTAAGTTCGAGTGGTCAGAAAAGTGCCAGAAAAGCTTTGATCAGTTGAAAGCCCTTTTAACCGAAGCTTTAGTACTAGTTCAACTAGAATTGGGTAAAGAATTTGTTATTTATAGTGTCACATCTTTAAATGGTTTGGGCTATGTTTTGATGCAGGAAGGCAAAGTTATAGCGTATGCCTCGAGACAGATAAAGCCATATGAAAGGAACTATCCGACACACGACTTAGAATTAGCAGCTATTGTGTTCGCATTGAAAATATGGCGCCACTATTTGTTCGGTGAGAAATGTCATGTTTATTCTGATCACAGAAGCCTGAAATACTTGATGACTCAGAAATATCTGAATTTGAGACAACGCTGATGGTTAGAATTGCTAAAAGACTACGAGCTTCTGATTGACTATCACCCGGGAATGGCTAATGTTGTTACTGATGCTTTAAGCTGAAAATCACTATTTGTTTTGCGTGCAATGAATGCATATATAGCTATGTCTGATGATGGTTTGATAATAGCTGAGTTGAAAGCAAGACTATTATTTGTTCAACAAATTTGTGATGCCCAGAAGGTTGATAATGAGTTGATAGTGAAACAAGCTCAATATTATTCAAATACTGATTCAGAGCTTCGAGTTGATGCTGGTGACAGTTTGAGATTCTGAAACTGAATATGCGTTTCGAGGAATTCAGAATTGACTCAGATGATTTTGAATGAAGCTCACAGTAGTCGGTTATCTGTTCACCCAAGACAGCTTTATTGGTGACATGGTACGAAACGAGACATCTCTAAGTTTGTTTCGAAATGCTTAATCTGTCAACAAGTAAAAGCCGAACATCAGGTACCTTCTGGATTACTTCAAACAATCATTATACTTGAGTGGAAATGGGATAGAGTTACTATGCATTTTGTATCTGGTTTACTATTAACACTGAGAAAGAAAGATGTAATCTAGGTTATTGTGGATAGATTGACTAAATCAGTTCATTTTGTTCCGATACGTACAGACTACTCGCTTGATAAGCTGGCTGAATTGTATGTTTCTCAGATTGTGAGATTACACGGGGTACCTATATCGATTGTTTCGGATAGAGATCCGAGGTTTACATCATGGTTTTGGAAGAAAATGCAAGAAGCTTTAGGTATGAAATTACATTTCAGTACTGGTTTCAATCCGTAAGTAGATGGTCAGTCTGAGCAAATCATTCAGATACTTGAAGATATGTTTAGATGTTGCATTCTCGAGTTCGAAGGTACGTGTGAGTGATACCTACCTCTGATTGAATTTGCATATAATAACAGCTTTCAATCGAGCATCAAAATGGAACCTTATGAGGCTTTGTACAGTTGTAAATGTCGTACACCGTTGTATTGGACTGAGCTCCGGGAAAAAAAGATACACGGGGTGGACTTGATCAGAGAAACTAAACAGAAAGTGAAAGTGATTCATGAAAGTCTAAAAGGAACATCAGACCATCAGAAATCATATGTGGGCTTAAAACCTAAAGATATCGAGTTTCAGATCGGAGATAAAGTATTTTTAAAAGTCTCCTCATGGAAGAAGATACTCAGATTTGGTCGCAAAGGCAAATCGAGTCCGAGGTTTATTGGGTCGTATGAGGTATTAGAGTTGCGAAATAAGAAAATTTCGCTAGTGAAAGTACTGTGGCATAAACACAGAGTTCAGGAAGCAACATGGGAGTCAAAGGATACAATGAAAGAATTCTATCCAAACCTATTCACCGGTAAGATTTTCGGGGACGAAAATCCCTAAGGGGGGAGAGTTGTAACAGCCCGATTTGGACCCTAACCGGAACGGTGGCTTTGGGACCACGAATCTGAGTCAGAAAAATATTTTAAAATTATTTTCAATGTTTATTTTGTGTGAATTTATATCTGTGAAATTTTCGTGATTTAATTTTATCGTTTGAGTGTCCGATTAAATAAAAGGACTTAATCGCATAAAATGAAAATTTGGTGGTTATTTTTAAAAGGGGTCCAAATTGCATTTGGCTTTTTAAATGGAAGCCTTTATGTTGCAATTAGCCCATTGTTAGCTAAAGTGGACGGTAATGGCCATAGTTATAATGGTTTTATAATTTAATAAATAAGGTTAAAATTGTAAATGAAATAAAATGTTATAATATATCATATTATAACATAAATAAGAAAGCCATGTTCATCATTTTTATTTTCTAATTGCTGAAACAAAAGGAAAGAACAACGAGTTAGGGTTCGGCCATCTATTTAGCTCAATTAAGGTTTGTTTTTTGTTCGATTTTTGATAATTTCTATGTTTTTGAGATTGTTACTTCGAGTACTACAAAACCCATGCTTGAATTTTTTATTTTGATGAATATTTTGAGTTGTGCCATTTTTGAAAGCTTGTGATTTTTGTTTGATGAAATATGAAAGATATGTTTTAGATTAACATGTTCTGTAGTGGAGTTTTTGATAATTTTGAGTAATTAGAACTAAATTGCAAAAATAATAATTTGAGGGACTAAAATGTGAAATAAATAAAATATATGGACTTGTATGAATCCTAGGAACATTCGGCCTAACATGAGTATATTGAGATTTTGCATATTTTATGTTTTGTACTATAGGGACTAAATTGTAAAAATTATAAATGTCAGGGGTAAAATGGTAAAATTTCCATTTATGTATTTTTGGATTAAATTGAATGAAAATAGGTTTGAATGAGCTTAATTTGAATATGTTTAGATCAAGAACCAAAGAAATCAAATTTAGATCGGGGGAAAGCAAAAATTGTCGACTAAATTCCCTATTCCGTTTTGTATCATCCGAGGTAAGTTTATAAGCAAATAGACGTGCCTAATTGTAATTAAATGCTAAATATATATGCTGGTATGTAATGTATGAATTTATACATGCTATTTTCGAATGTGTATAAGCTTGGTAACCATGTTCAAGAATTCGTTTCGACCGAGTTACGACGTCCGAAAGCCCCGTATGAACCTTAGGAATAGTTAGGATACATATGTCATGACATAAGATTCTGATATATGTGTGCAAGTAAGACCATGGCATCGATATGTGATTCTGACATATGTGTGCAAGTAAGACCCCGTCTGGGATAGTGGCATCGATGTGTGATTACATGTAAGACCACGTCTGGGACGTTGGCATCATACAATGTGTGTGATTATCTGAGTGTCCTATCCAATTCTGAATGGTTCATCGAGCATTTATAATTGGTGAACAAATATGTAAAATTAGCTAAGTGATCAGGTATGTCTTAACTTGGTACTTATTTGAAATAAGGTAAGTGAGTATTATGATATTAGTTATAAGCGTGTGTAACATGAATGAAATGTATATGTAAATATGACATGGGTATTCGGCCTTGTGAACAAGAAGTATGATTCTTGTTGAAATGATTTTTATTATGCATATATATATGATCTTGCATAATCGGCCATTTAGTTAATGTATGTATATAAAATTTTATCCTTGATTTAAGAGCTTGCGTATACAAATACATGTGCATTAGGTTTTATAATGACAATTTGGCTTTTGAAAATTGAACAATGATTTGATGACTTAACCTTGTGAATATTCAGCCAAGGTAATGGTTATGTGTACAGGTATATTATTTATGAAATTTGTAAGTTGAGAACAAGCTTGATATTGATAATGTAATTTGGTTAGATAAAATAAGTTGATTACATCATCGATTTTTGTTTGCTTATGACTTACTAATCTTAAATAGCTTACTGTATGTATATGTTTATCTCTATTTTATACATTTTGGATTCAAGTTACAAGCTCGGGGATTGTCAGCAAAGTCTATCACACTATCGACCACTTTCAGTATTTTATAAGTTGCATTTTGAAACTATGGCATGTAAAAGTTGGATTACGTTTGGAAATATTAAACTTTAGTTATGTATAAAGGCCATGTGAAAATGGCTTAATTCCTATGTTTGAATTCTGTTATGCTTGGTTGTGGCTTGAGCTTGTTTTAGTAATATTATTTAGTGCTATGAAGGAAATGATGTGTATGATAAGTGTTTAATGTTTTAGTAATGATTAATGATTTTACTTGAACATGAGATTGATACAGCTAAGTATACAAAGAGTAAAATATATGTGATTGTGGTGAGTATATTTCGCCATTGTATTAAATGTGATTGGGCATCATAGACTTGGCTAAGTCTGAGCATAGCTTAAATTAATTTAATATGGTCATTACATGGCAGGTAAAATTTTTTATTTGATTATATGTCTATTTGTTGTTAATGCCTTATTCTTTAAAGGTATAAATTGTAATATAAGTTGGTTTGATAATAATATGATAATGCATTACAAATATTTATGCGTATGATAAGGTGACTTGATTTGTTTGTATATGATATGTATGATTTAAGTTTTGGGTATGTTTATATATATATGGATTGCGTTTTACAATGATAGAAATAATTACTCTTAGTTGATAAGTATTTTCAATCAAACATATTAGATTATGGTTGCATGTTTAGACTTGGTTATCATGATTATGCTATTAAAGTTGAGTCTTAAATGTCAATGAGTAAACCAAAACTTAAGTTGACGGAGTGTTAACAGTTATTTGGCTTTTGATTATGTAATCTCAAACATATTGATTGGCAGAAATAATTAGTGTACTTTTGGATGGTATGTGTATTCATAGAATGATTAAATTTACTAAGGTTAATTGAGCATGTTTTAATGACCTAGAGTAAATACGTATAGTCGTTTATGATTAATATTTTTAAAAGAAGTAAATCGTAGTACTTGGTTAATGCCGAATGGATGTTTAGCTTTTATATTTGAGTGCAAAGCATGCAAATTCAAAATTGACCTTAACCCTAGTTGCATATGTAAGTAATTTTTATTTATGTGTATTATGGCTTATTAAATTATAAGAACATGTCTGTGATATTTAGTTATTTAAGCATAATTTCATAAGTGACTTAATAATATGTTAAATCATGTACTCAATGATTAATGCCGTATATATGTATATATATGCATTAGATGCAGTGAGTTTTAAGTTGAAATTTGACATGATCTGTGTTTACAATGAGCAAAACAGAATATGTTCTGAAATGATAGTTAGCTATATTTTATTTATAAATAAGTTTGACTTGGGTGAAAATTTATTAATGTTCGGATATGTGCTTTTAATCGGTAATGCCTCATAACCCTAGTCTGGGGACGGATACGAGTTAGGGGTGTTATAGGTTATATGATATGTATAGGTTATTTGGCTATTGAAAGCCTATATGTTTTGTTATGTAACTAGCCATTTAGTGTGGCTTGATTTGGTAGATGTTAGTATGTATATATATGTGTGGCTAGTCTCATCTTGTATGATTTATGATTGCCATGGAAATGTTTTGATTGTGTATTGGACGATTGGTACTTAATAGGGGTATGCATGTTTATATTTAGGCAAGATAGTGGATTTATATAATTGATCATTTAGGTAGTTTTTGGAGGTGATTTTGGAATGTTTTAAATTGATCATTTGATATGCCTTAGAGTTTAGGATTGTTGGTAATGAAATTGTATGATATAGACTTGGCTTTGATTGGATTAAATGCCTATTGAAGATATAGTCATATGCTATTTGGTATGTGTAGCTTGGTACCACTTTTAGTGAGAAATAAGGCTTGGAAAATGGCCTATTTTTGTCCACACGGGTAGAGACACGGGCGTGTGTCTGAGCCGTGTGTGACACATGGCTAGATGACACGGTTGTGTGTCCCTTAATACTTATTTAGAAAACAAGTCAGTAGCTTTACACGGCCTAGCACACAGGTGTGTGGCTTGGCTGTGTGGTACAAGTTAGTATACCCTTTAGTTTTCACACGGCTTAGCACATGGCCTGGCACATGATCGTGTGGTCTGACTGTGTGACCCAAGTCAGTGAGTTACACGAGGTCGAACACGGGCTGGGACATGGCTATGTGATCCAATTTCGAATGTCCATATGGCCTGTGACACGGGTATGTCTCTTGGCCGTGTGAGACACGCGGCCTGGCCACACTGGCGTGGGTCCTCTGTACTTTGAAAATTTTCCATTTTTTAAAAAAATCTCTTAAGTACTCGATTTAGTCTCGAACCACTTCTAATGGTTGTTTTGGGCCTTGAAGGCTCGTGTTAGGGACTATATGATTAGATTTGAATGACTTTTGTTTGGATATGAGAATTGAATATGAAATGTTTGATAGTTTATGTAATAAGTTTGGTAATGCTCTATAACCCTATTCCAGCGTCGGATAGGGGTTAGGGCTGTTATATAGGGAGTTTCATGGTTCATGCACACGAAAGTGTAAGGTAACACATGGGCATTTAGGTTAACCACACGGCCTTGTTTGGAGCCACACGAGCTGGACTCTGTCACACGGCCTGGATAGATGGCTGTGTGACCTCTGACTTGAAAATTTTTTATTTTTTTCCTGAAAGTTCTGATTTGTTTCAATTTGGTCCCTGAATGTTTGTAACTTATTTTTAGAGTTTTGAAAGCTCAATTTAAGACCCAAAATCGAATGATCTCTTTTATAATGAATATTACTTGTAATTATGGAATTGAATTGATTATTAACTATAAACCGTATTAACTGTTCGAACTTGATTGGTAACATCTGGTACCCTATTCTAGTAATGGAAATGGGATATGGTGTTACACTTAAGAAAAGCAATACCAATTTTGTTCTATCTTCCTAATTCGGGTGTACAAATTTGGAAGTACTGTGTTAACCTTAGAGGGTGACGTCCATTTCTAATTACACTAATTAGGGTGAAATTAGTTCTCCATGATGCAGTAATTATTTATTTATTTATTTATTTTCCCTTATTATTTGTACTTGTCAATGTTAACGTCTTTATTTTGCAGTAGCAATTATCCAACACCCAATGCCATGCTATTGAGATGTAAGAGAAAATGTGTCTCATGAAGGAACAACTCTTGGCTTAACAATGCCAAATCTAGGAACAATAAGAGCATCAAAGAGTGTTGGATTTGTAGAATACCTATAATGAGTGATTAATTATGGAGTTGCGTGCAACCAAGGACTTCACTAGCAGTGTACTAAATATTTTTCCCATAAGCAAAATGCAATTAGTTTTTAATTAGATAAAAAGTTAATTTGGTAATATAACTTTTTAGTTTCTTTTCTAGATATTCTAATACTTCTTTATTTATTTTTAATTAGATAAAATATTTAAGTAAATTTGAAAATGAATTTGTAATTATTTAGTAACATTATTAGTTTTAATTAGATAAAAATTCCAATATAGATTAACCAATTTATTAAAAATATTTTATCAAATATCACATTTAAGTTGAAGAATTGTTGGAATTTTTGATACTGCTCATTCCATGTTATGTTAGAATGAGAATAAATTTCTAGTTGGTCCATAGGATGGTTTTGGCCTCAGGGATGTTTGATGTTTAGCCTACAAAGTAGTGACATGTTTCATAAAATAATAGGTGATGTGCAGCAAGGACTCTGTAACTCTTCAACCGATCTTCTTGTTGAAGCTATGAGTCTATTGGGTAAGGATTGAGTACTTATCCTTATCTTTTAAAGTGTTTGAAACAATTAAGGAGCTACTTTTATGTGATAAATACTCTAGATAATTAATGGGATAAAATCAACTTTTAAATGAGTGTTTCAAACCTATAAAAACATTGTTGATTGATCATGTTGGGAAATAACCCGTGTTATGCAACAAACAAGTATATAAAGTAAAATCGAAAAGATCGAACACACAAATTTTATGTTGAAAAACTCCTCAAAAGAGGATAAAAATGTGACAGCCCAAAATTAACCCTAGTCGGGAACTGGTTTCGGGACCGCTAAACCGAGCCACCGAAAGGTTTAAATGTGATGTTTATTGTCTAGAATATGTAATCAGGAATGTGTGAAAATTTCAAGCTTTGATTTAGTCGATTGCATGTGAATTTAGTCAATAGGACTTATATGAGAAAATTTTAAAATGTGATAGGTCAATGCATGAGGACCTATTAGTGCATGTGGAAGAAAAAGGGGACTTGCATGTCAAATTCCCCCTCCCTAATATGTAGTGGCCGGCCATGCTATGGGTGGAAACATGTTGGGAACATGTTGGCCTAGTGAGGTATGTAGGATAAAATATAATAAGAAGTATGGGGAAATAAAGAAATGGAAAAAGGAAAGGATGGGTGGTAATTGTTTCTTTCCTCCCCTTTTGCCGTGAAAGTAAGAAGGAAAAACAAAAAAAAAGTGTCCATCTTTCTTCATTTCCCCTTGGCCGAATGTTCTAAAGAAGAAAGAAAAAAAAAGTGTTCATTCTTGAACATCCTTGGCCGAATAGAGGAAAGAAAGGAAGGGGGAAGAGCTTGAGAAAATCGGCTATGGTGGTTTGCTAGACTAAGGTATGTTTGATGTTGTCTTTGAGATGCATGCATGTTTTAAATAGCCCATGTTCAAATCTTGAATCTTGTTGATAACATGAGCAATCGGTCATGAGAAAGTGTTCAAGGAATGGTTGTTGTTCATGTTATTTGGATGAGAAATGGTGAGTTTTGTTGTTTCATGTTAAAGTTAGGTGAATGATGATAGAGGAGTGTTTGAACTATAAAAAAAAAGAATCGGCTACCTTGTTATGAGCTAGGGCCGAATGTGAGTTTGGTTGTGTTTGAATATTACATACTTGGTAGAATGGTGGATGAAGGTGCCGAATGTATGTTGGATTGATAGAGTCTCCAAATTGATTTTATGTGTGTATGCATGACCGAATATACGTGGTCACATGAGTAAGGAAATGAGTTATTTGATATGTGGTAAAAGTTAAGTACTAAATCGAAGGTTGCTAAAATTGCCATTTCTTTAGCCGAATATGTGCTTGATCAATGAAGGAATTGTTGAAGAATATAGGTGAACTTGGTGAGAGTATTCGGCCTAGTGTATAAATGATATGAAGATTTTAGGAAATTGTTTTGGTTAGGTGTATGTATGGTTAAGTATATTCGGCAATATACTTAAAGTGGGTACATGGTATTACATTATAATTATTGAGCTTAAGTATATGGATATGTGTATATGTGGTCATATAATGACATCTTGGTTTGAAAATTTAATGATGTGTGATTGCCGGATGTGATAAATAAATTCATGTTATTGGGTTAAATATTGAATACTCTTATTTGTATTATTTAAGCTCAAGAACCTAAAGGAGAGGCGTCCAACAAGGGGAAATCGAAGGTCATCGAGTAGCCGACTCGGAATTATTTTACCCAACATAAAGTAAGTCATTAAGCATGTAGTTGATATTATTTCAAATGGTCATAATGTTTATGTATTGATGCTGAATGGAATGAATAAATATACATATATATATATATATGCATGTACGTATGTGATGATGAAATTGATGAATGAAAAGAAAAGAGGTAAGATGTACTGAGTTGTTGATCTCGGCACTAAACGTGCGGGATAACCATTTATGACCATGAGATTGGCGCTAAGTGCGCGGGATTAAATTGTACAGCACTAAGTGTGCGATTCGACTATGTTGCACTAAGTGTGCGAAATAAATATGATGCACTAAGTGTGCGAATTGACCATGCGGCACTAAGTGTGCGAGTCTGACTATGTAGCACTAAGTGTGCGATTTGATTACGTAGCACTAAGTGTGCGAGTTGATTATATAGCACTGAGTGTGCGGGCTCAATATACATTCGTGAATCATTATGGACACTATGTGTGCGACACTATTGAGTCGATCGCGGACAGCGGATCGGGTAAGTGTCTTGAGTACATGGCTAATAGGTGCTATGCTTATACTTGGTGTTGAGCTCGGTAAGTTTGAACCTATGTGACAAATATACTTGAAGTCACGTACATAAAATTTATCGTAGGATGGGTGAAAGGCCGTTTAGTCATTTGATTGTAACGAAAATAAATTGATTTATGAAAATGCTTCAATGTCCTATTGATGAGTATATGGAACGTGAATGCATGAATTGATATGAAATTGAATCGATAGGTTGGAGGAACTATGGTATGGTTCGGAATGGATGGAGTAATTAGCCTCGTTCCATTTTGTTTTCTCTTGTGATAATGTTATTGATGGATGGTAGTGCATAGCTTATGACTTACTGAGTTATAAACTCACTCGGTGTTTCCTTGTCACCCATTATAGGTTGCTTGGACTCATCTATTTTTTGCGGGGTCAGGCCGTCATCGAAGTCATCACACCGGATAGCAAGTTTTGGTATTTTCTTCTTAGTTGGCTTAGAAGAACATTTTGGCATGTATAAGCTATTACGTTGTGTTTGAATTTTGGCATGGAAACTTTAAGCCATGCGAAAATGGCACGGATGTTCGATTGAGTTGGATCAAGGGTAGGCATGAAATGGACCTAGTTACTTTCGTAACAGATGCTGGCAGCAGCAGTGTCATGAGATTGAAAAATCACTAAAAATAGTATGAGTGGAATTAATTGATGAATAAATTATGTAATCGAAGCTCGATGAGTCTGCTTTCATGAGGAAGTAACGAAAAGATCATATGGGCAGTATATTAAGAGATAATCAGATTTTTGTGGGACAGGGCCAGAACGGTTTCTGGATTCCCTGCTCCGACTTTGGAATTTCATTAAAAATTAACCAGAGATAATTAGGGGTCGTACCATATATGTACAGATTCCTCTCTGAGTCTAGTTTTCATAGAAACAAACGGCATCAGTATTGGAGCCCCGTGTAGGGAGATATCCAAGTCGTAATGGGCAAAGGTCAGTGTAGTCGATCCCTGCAACTTGGGAGACTTTGACTAATAAACTGTACTAATTGGCCCGACCAAAAATTCTAGAAAAAAATACATAGATGGGCACACGAGTCTAGTTTCTGGGAAAAATTATGGAACTGATTTTCGAGTTACGAAACTCAAGATATGATTTTTAAAACGACTAGTACACAGATTGGGCAGTGTCTGGAAAATAAATTTTATAAGGGGTTAAAGTCAGTTAACACCTCGTGTTCGACTCCGGTGTCGGTTTCGAGTTCGGGGTGTTACAAAAAATCACAAAAGGAGATTTCACTATAGTAAAGGAGAGTACAAAAGATGGAGAGAATCAAAGGAAAATCTGAAGCCCCAAAATTAAAACCTTTCAAAACAAAGAACATATTTCTCTCAATATAAATATTTATGTTGTATGCAACTTAGAGTAACTAAGACCTACTTATAGGTTGAAATTCATAGAATATATGACTAGAATAATCCTAGGTTAATCAACATTTAACTGGGAAACTAAAAACAAAGTTTAATTGGGAGAGGAAAATCAAAAAACTTAAGGTGCACGTTGCCACATCGTAACGTCAACTACTCGTGGAGTCAACTGCTCCGATAGCAAATTCTAGCCATCTCCCCAATTGGAATTGTAGATGACATAATAATCCTTCTCAGTATTTGAATCAAATGCTCACTTTGATTCTTTTATGGGATTACAGGCTCATTTAGATTATTTACTGAAGTAAGTCATCTTTCTTGCAACGTAAACCTTCTTTACAATACCACTTATCTTTAGTTTGAACTTTAGACAATCAATGAGCTAATTGCTTGTCACAATTTCGCTATGTAAGCAAAATATAAAAAAACATAAATACAAAAGACATAATAGTAAAATGTGAAATTAACTTTATTTATTTAGCCATCGTTCAAATAAATGGAAACTAGTTACATGTTTACTACAATATGGGCAAATTTCCTAATAGAAGAACATTTCCTCGTCACGACGTCACACACAGTTTAGTCCGAAAATACGAGGCATAACTCCATAAATCTCTACCGTGACTCGTATTTGACTTAAATCCCTTGCCAAGCCCTATTATGGGCCTAATTTGATCGTCTTCGGATACTCACCAAGTCCAAGCAATGCTTGAACTTTGAAATTGGAAGACTTTTTATCAACATGTTAGTTGTATTGTGTTCTATGTCAATTTTAAGAATCTGAACATCCCCTAGAATGATCACCTCTTGAAAAAAGTGATAACAAATGTCTAAATACTTCACCCTTTCGTGATGCATTTGATCTTTGGTGAGATGTATGACACTTTGACTATCACAATATATGACATTTGCCCTCTTTTTCACTTACCAATTCACTAAACAAGCCTTTTAAGCAAATATATGAATGAACAATTATCAAGACATTGCAAATATACGCAACTGTCATACTTACTTTGTGAAAAACCAATACTTAACATGAAAGAATTGAAACTTTTGTACGACTGCAGAGGAGACTACTTCAGATTGTATAATGATTTTCTAAGAAGGTAAACATGATCTTCTTTACCTTTAGTTCTGAAACCTTCTGACTATTTCATGTATATGTCATCCTTAAGGTCATTATGAAGAAAAACAGTCTTTACATCTAACTACTCTAACTAAAGATTATTGATGCAACAAGAGCCAAAAGTGCCTGAACGGACGTATGTTTCAAAAAGAGAGAGAAAACATCATGAAAATCAAATCCTTCCACTTGACTGTAGCCTTTTGCAACCAATCCTACTTTGTACCTAATTATGTTTGGACCCGATTCTTCTTTTTTCTTAAACACCCATTTGCAGCAAACTATTTTCTTACTGATGGGTGGTTTTACTAGCCGCCAGGTCTCGTTCTTTTGAAGAGACTCCATCTCTTTTTCCATAGTAATGAGTCATTTGCTAGAATCAAATGCCCCAACTACCTCAGAATAGCATGAAGGATTGGTCGAATCAATGCTCTCTGCAACACTTAAAGCATATGCCACTAGGTTTCCTTCACAATACTTTTGTAGTGGTCGAATTTCTCTCATTTACCTATCACGAGCCAACTTATAATTAGTTAACTAAGATGGTGATGGTACCTGAGAGTCAAATGCAGTCCCAAACTAATCTGAAATAGCTTCAATTTTACTGGAACAGGGATTTCATCGCTTCATCACAACACCGCTTACTTCCTCGTTGGGACGATGACCCTATTTTTTGTGATTTTGCAACAAGGTTTTTCATGTCGTTAGATGTCAACCCCTATTTTAGCTTTTGAGTCCACATTGCTTGAGACACTCTAATTTGTTGTGTTTTTAAAAGTGACCCCTTTTCCAAATGAAACATGGTATATTAATCAAACATAACATCTCTACTAACAATGGTTTTGTTGGTTTTCAAACACAACAATTTAAAACCTTTCGTACCCACAGAGTAACCTAAATAAATACACTTTACAGCCCTTGGATTGAGCTTTCCTTGGCTTACTTTAGCATAAGCAGGACATCCAAAAATTCTAAGATTAGAATAATTGGGAGGACTAGATGACCATATCTCCTCTAGAACTTTACCATTTAATGCTCAATGTGGAGATCAATTTTCCAAAAAGCTTTCCAGATTTACGGTTTCATCCCAAAACCCCTTCCCTAATCCTGTATTTGGAAGCATGCATTGGGCTTTTTCCAGCAAGGTTTTGTTCATTCTTTTTGCAACTCTATTTTGTTGCGAGTACCTATTATGTAGCAAATGTTTTTCTATCCCTTTTCGTTTGTAGTATTCATTAAACTCGGATGAATAGAACTCAAGTCCATTGTCTGTTCTCAATCATTTTTGAACTTCCTGATATGTTTTTCTAACAATATTTTCCACTGCTTGAAGGTTTCAAAGACTTCATTTTTTTGTTTCAGAAAATAAACTCAAACTTTTCTGGAATGGTCATCAATAAAACTTAGGAAATATTTTTTACCTCCTTTTGAGATGTCAGGAGTTGGACCCTATAAATTGCAAAGGACGTAGTCAAGAGTCCCTTTTGTTCTATACACTACTGAATCAAAACTTACTCGTATTTGTTTCCCGTAAGTGCAATGTCTACAGAAAACCTAAGTTTCCAATTATAGTGTCTTCTAGAAGACCTTGTTTGCACAATGTTGTCATACCTTTCTCATTTATATGATCAAGTCACATGTGTCAAAGTTCGATTGAATCAGAACTTGTGGAAAAGAATCACATTGTCTCATCGCGACATGGTAATGATTTCAGTAATTGCAATCACACCAGTAATCGTTAACCCTTGTAGAACGTATAAGTTTCCCTTTTTCTATCCTCTCATTACAACGAGAGCTCCATGAGAAATTTTTAATCCATTTGAGTTAATGACTATCCTACAACCGTTAGTATCCAAAATTCCCAACAAGATGAGATTTTTTTTAAGTCGGGTACATACCTGACATTTGACAATGTTCGAATAATTTCATCATGCATCCTAATTTGTACGATTCCTATTTTGGTTATCTTACAAGAAGAATTATTTCCCATCAGCACAACTCCACCTTTAACTAAATTGTACATAGAGAACTAGTCCTTGTTGGGACACATGTGATAGGAGCACCTTGAATCTAGGATCCATTTAGAAGTGAGCTTAGATCTTTCACTTATCGACGCTCACAAGAAATCATCACCTATGTATTCAGCTACACTAGCATTAACAAATTCAAATTTGTACTTATCTTTCTCATTGTTTGTAGAATTTTGAGTTGATGTGCACTTCTTCTTGCAGTAGCCATATTCTTTGTCATGGTTTCTAGATTTAGATCTCACTCTAGACCTATTTCAATTTGGCTTTTTGATAGTTTTCTACCCCTTGCAACTAGAATTAAGGCTTGCTCGTCTAGTATTTTGTTTGGGCCTAACTCATTGTCCAACTTATTTTTGCTCAATAGATTCCCCTTCATGTCCTCAAATGAGAGATGATATCTCCCATAAACCAGAGTTCCCTGAAAGTTTTATAAGAAGAGGGCAAAGAACATATCAATAACATACCCTGATCCTTGTCACTAATCTTTGTTTTGATATTCTTGAGACCATTTAAAAGGGCAACAAACTCACTAATATGAGCTCTAATAGACTCAACTTCGACCATTCTGAATGTGTAGAGGCGTTGATTTAACACTAACCTATTGGCCAAGGATGTCGTCATGTACAAGGCTTCTAGATTCTTCCATAACATATACGATTTGTTAAACATAATTGAAGTGTGGATAGAGTCTTTTTATCTAACCTATCCCATTCTGACCGATCCATGTCTATAGGTTTCCTCTCTGTAAGGATCCTATTAGGATCATATTAGGATCACTTTGAATTAATATTGCTGACATTTGAACTTTCCATAGACTAAAATTTGTGATGTTGTCGAACTTATCGATATCAAACCTTGATGTTGCCATCTCTAAATAGGTTAAATGTGAAAATCAAACTAGCTCTGATACCAATTTGTTGGGAAATAACCTATGTTATTCAACGAACAAGTAAATAAAGTAAAAGTGAAAAGATCAAACATTCAAATTTTACGTTGAAAGATTCTTCAAAAGAGGATAAAAACCATGGCTAAAAGGAGATTTACTATAATGAATGAGAGTACAAAAGATGAAGAAAATCAAAGGAAAACCTGAAGCCCCAAAAGAAAAATTCTTCAAAAAAAAGAACATAATTCTTTCAATTTAAATATTTATTTTTTATCTAACCTAGAGTAACTAAGGCCTATTTATAGGCTAAAATTCATTGCATATATGACTAGAATAATCCTAGGTTAATCAGAGTTTCAGTGGGAAACTAAAAACAAAGTTTAACTGGGAGAGAAACGCAGAAAAAACTCGAGGTGCACGTTGCCACATCATGACGTGGCATTTGCATTGTCGAGACGAGGGGGTGTCGTATTATCGAGACGAAGGCTCTCTTTTTGTTGGGATGAAGAAAACTTCGTCACCGTGACGTCACATATTGTTCAGTCTGAAAATGTGAGGCATAACTCTATAGATCACTTGAAGAGACTATAAATAGGTTGTTTTGTGCCACACATATGTGCAGTGTTTTAGTGTCTTTAACATTTGTATTTTGCTATTTTATTGGGTAAAGTTGAAACACTCTTTTATACATTTTTTAGAAAGGTTTATTGATTGTATTGTTAGGAATTTGGGTGAATGGTTTGTAAGAATCAAGGTCGATGTGTAATGGTAGATTGGGCTTAAGGCAATAGGTGATCTGGAAGATTGTTGGATAAAATCATTCATTGAACGGTGCTTTCCAGAGTAGGATTGTTAAATCCAAACTACGTTAACAAATGTCATGTGTTAATTCTCTCATCATTTTGCTTCTTACTTTAATTTGCATTTAATTTGTTTAGTTCAATTCTATTGCAACAAAAATTAGAATGAAACTGTTTTTCTAGCTACAAACCGAGGCCTTGTCAAAAATAATTACAATTTACAAATAACTAAGTTATATAATAATAGAATATTAAACTCTTTAAGATCATATTAAAAACAACTCTATAATGGTTGGCAAAAATTTATGGAAGATATATGTAGATCAAATTCTTGTATTCAAACTATAAAACACCTTGAAATCTCAATGAAAATGGTCATTTACTCTGGTGGCTACAAAAGAAATGGTAGTCCCTTTAAAGTTGGACTCTAAAAAATAATGAGGGTTTGTTGCACTAAGATTATCTATGCTACTATTATTTTGAATTTACCTTAAATTAGGTAGTTTACATTGATTATCATAACAAAAACAATAACCAAAAATCTGGCACATGTCACCCATAAACCCTAACCCTATGATTTTTTCTTGGTCTCTATAGCCTTCTCAAAGCATTACTAACCCTTTAACACATTGCCTTGAACCATAAGGACTAATCCTAAATTGTAAACCTAAAACATTAATCTATAACTCGAACCCCAAACCTTAAAATATAATATCAAGTCAATATTATTTTAACTAGATATCAAGATCATATTATTTAATGCCAAGATCTATTTAAATGCCTGACCTAAACCTTGTATATAGCCCTTCCCCACTCTATTTTTTTTCCTCAACCATATAACCTAAAACCTTTAACCATAAATCCTAAATTTTCTATATAGTTAAATATAAAATTTGTTGATAGTAACTAAATTACAAGCCACAACTATTTCGATAAGGAATTTATAAAAAAACTATAAAAAAACCCTAAATTCTTAAGACTTAAAATTTTAATTCAAATACAATTACCCAATACCTTGTGCCCTATACTCAAAACCTAAAACATAGAACTTAAAACAAAACCTTTAAATACAAATCCCTAAATTGAATAACTTTAAACTTAAATCTTAAACTATGGACAATAAAGTATAAACTACATGCTACAAAACCTAAACCCTAATGCTTGGGTAGTAAATGACTAAACTACATGCTACAACTAGTTAAATGGGGAATTTATAAATAAATATAAGGTATATACCCTAAAACATGATTTTGACTAATAACTTGTTACAACTTGTACAAGTTTTAAACCTTAAAACAAGAAATTAAAACGTGAATAAACTATTTAGAAATTAAATATGGAATTTTTTTCAATGTGTCCAATGCTGAATACAATTTATTAATAAATATAGTTAAATATATATATTCTCACTTGTACAATTTAATCATGTCTCTCGACACTCGATGTTTGTAGCGAAATTAAGAATTTCGTTTGGTGCCCAATTAAAAGCAAAATTATAATAATTTAAATAAATTTAAGTTGTCAAGTTAAATTATTTTTCTAATTTTATGAGTCGATCTAAATAATTTTATTTTTAAATCTAGATAGACTTAGATATATATTTTAATTTAAAACTATTTTGTTTAATTTTAATTAAAAATATCTTTAGACATCATACTAACTATATTAATTAAAAAATTCTTTCACTATCTAAATATCTTTTATAGCTCGTTTTAAATATTCTATAGTTGTTTTGTCGATAATTCTATTAGGAAAGCACCATATTTAGATAATATATAATATTTATGGGAATAAATACTAAAATTATATATGAATTTTTATTCCGTTTGTAATGTTATACATTAATTTTAATTTGGTCTATTGGTATACATTAAATTTTAATTTTGGTTCAATTTTCACATTTCATTAATCCGTTATTTATGTGATACAATTTTTCATTAAATCATGTTCATATTGTTAACATTACATTTTATGATGTTAAAAAACAAACAAACAAATTTAAATTATTTCCTCCTAAATTAAAAAAAATCTGGAGAATAAAATACCTTCTCATATGTGTTTATTTTTTTAAATCTAGGTGAGAATGATTTAAATTTATTATTTTTTAACCTAATAAAATGTCATGTCAATAATTTACACATGACTTAACGAAACCATGTAGTTAACCGGGTTAGTGAAATGTGAAATTTGAACTAAATTTAAAGTTTGTTGTATAGTAATTCACCAAATTAAAGTTGGTGTATAACATTGCAAATTGTAGCAAAGCTCACATATAATTTTAGTATTTATCCCATTTTTAAATTATCAATATTATAAAAAATCTTATAATATTTTATTTAATTTTCAACATTAGTTAATTTTCTTTTGCTCTGCCCATGGTTTTTTTCTCGAAAGGGTTTTCACGTAAAATTTGTTTGTTTTATTTTTTTTTCTTTTTTATTACTTTCTGATTGTTTTATATTACCATTATCGACGTTCAATTTTACAGTTCAAATATAATTTTAGTATTTATCCCCTATTTAAATTATCATTATTATATAAAATCTTCTAATATTTTTTTTTCAATTTTCAAATATTATAAATTATAAAACTCAATTTTAAGAAATAATATTATAATTAAAATATGAATAAAATTATTTAATATTATAATATAAAAAACATAAAATTATATTAATTTAGAGAAGTAAAATAAGTAATATCCAATTTGTATTAAGAATAATCATAGTTTAATTTTTTTCTTCATTTTGAGCATGGGATGAAAAAGTATTACCAACAAAATAACTAATGTAAATATATCCATTTGATCAATATATTAAAAGTGTTAGCAAATAGGTTGGATTAAATTAAAATTTTATTAGTATTAAGTTTAAAACTTTCGGAAGAGTCAAATATAATTTATATTACTTTTAAATAATGATACAAGGATTATTTTAAAATATTAAAAAATTTGAGAGGCCAAATCTAATTATACATTTTTTAAGTAATGATAAAAGAACAATTTCATGATGTTAAAAACTTTGGGCGCCAAATGGAATTTAAACTTTTTTAATTGCCTAAACAACTGACAATAAGATAATAATAATAATATTGTTAAAATTTTGAGACGGGCGGGGAGGTGGGAGGTTACCCTCCAAAAATTGGGAATTTTTATTTTTTTTTACTATTTAAAATTTTTAAAGTTATAAAGTAATAATTGTTAAATTACATTTTGAAGAAAGATTTTATTTTAATATTTTAAAAAAATTATAAAAATATTAACTATTATAATAATGAAATTACATTCAAAATTTATAACTTGATTTCGTCCAAAATTCATAATCCATGTGCTATGACCATTGGAGTGATGGAAATCATGTTGATAAATGTTGATTATATGATCATATCTGTAGACACCATCAACATATTTCAAGGGCGTCAAGATTAAACTATTTCAAGTCAAATTAATATTGATATAATTGTAGAAGATTTTTGGAAGATTATCCAAAAGTAAAAAATTTAACTTCTATCACCAATAAATATTAAGATCTTGTAGGGTCATCTTATCATTTCCCTAATGATGGGACTCAATTTTCACAAAATTTTCTAACATTAATATTTGTCGATATTAAAATTAAAGCAAAAATTGTCACATGGAAATAATTCCAAAATCAGGAGAAAAAAATAATAATATTTAAATAAAAACCTCAATAAGTATATTTTCTTCTAGTCTAGTCTTCTATAAAAGAAAAAAAAGTGAAAATCTCATCTTCTTTGTTGTAGTTTCTTATTAAATTTTATTTATGTCCAATATCAATAATTCCACTTTTTTTGTCAAGAAAATAGCATGTTTATTAAAAAAAAACAAAAACACTAACGTAGAGTTCGATACATAATTACCTCTAGAGCATCATCTAAAAAAACATGACAAATGAAAATTACTGCCCAGGTGGACTAAAGCATCAGCACTCTTGTTCCTTTGTTGAAAGACATGTGTCTAACATCTAGAATTCATAGAACGGAGAAGCATACTGCACTCATCAATCAAAGGAGATAACAAAGTATTTCGATTAGTAGAGGATTGAATAAATGTAACACTCATAACCCACTTTCATCGCCAGATTAGGTTACAGAGTATTATCAGATGATTTAGAACAATCAATAATATATAACATCAAGTTACCAAATTAATTAATGAAATTTCATAAATAATTTATATCAAAGTGGAACCTACACTTATGGGCCTTAAATCGAGCCTACGAGGCCTTTAAAATAGATTAGGAACCATCATGGACCAATTCGAGACAAAACAAAAGATTTGGGGCAAAATTGAAAATTTTCAAATCAATGGTCACACGGCCATATGACATAGCCCAAATCATGTCGCTCCTGACGTGGCTATGTGGCTATCCCACATGCCCGTGTGCTACATCACATGCTCGTGTGCTCAGGCCATGGAGCTCACTAACTTGCCTCACACACCTGTGTCTCAGCTTGTGTGTCTACCTATGTCACAGGCTGTGTGCTAGCCCATGTGAACCTTGGACCTAACACGTTTGGGGACATGCCTATGTGGGTTGCCCGTGTGTGACACACGGCCGTGTGACAGTCCGTGTCCTAAGTGTGTGTGCCCAAAAGTGTTCCAAAACATGCTCATTTCACATCCAAATGCTTAGAGATCTAATTATACACTTACACACATGTTCACAAGACTTTGGAATGCATTTTAAACCACTCAAATCAAGTTAATCAACCATCCTATGTGTCTAACCAATGTGCCACCATTAACACAACATTTCAATCACATAACAAACTGTTATCAAGCTAAACTTTCAAGCTATCCATGCATACCACATCAAATAACAAAACTTACCAATTCATGCTTGATTAGCATCAACCATTCATGCCTTCACTAGAATTAAGCATACATGCCTCATTTAACAACTTGACACAAAAAAAAATAAATATACATCAGGCTACCATATATATGCCTAAGACTATCACAAAACATCCACCATTAGCCTATTACATGCCATAGAGGCCAAGGTTATAGTCAAACTTTACCAAAAGATTCTCGGATAGTGTGATTCTTTGAGTTGATCCTATCTCCCAATTTCCACAAAAATGTAATCTACAAATAAAAAGACAAGGACACGAGTAAGCTTACATAAAGATTAGTAGGTTCGTTGATTAAATAATAAAGCTTACTGAATTAAAAATAATAATTCAAATAACAAGGTTACTAACAGAGTTCCTGTCAATCACAGCTCACAACAGGTAAGTAATGTTCAAACAATAGTACAAATCAAGTTCTCACATGTCAATAACATTCAGTGATCAATAAAACATTGCCCGATGAACGATATATGGATACGAGTACACGTTTAACCATCCAGAACACACCAGATGCTTATATGAGCCAATCCAGCCGATAACACACCTCGGCACTAAGTGCCTAGCCCGTAGGCTAACATCCGAGCTCGTAACACATCAGAAAAACACTATAATATAACACGATAGTCCGCAACAGATGCAGGACCTCGATATATTCAGTGAATAGAGGATATACAAAAAATCATCATCACATCTCATACCAATCCCATACTGCGCACAAAACAACCTATTAGCATGCCAATCGTACTCTATCCAACGATCATCGATTCAGAATATTTCAATAAATGATCGATATCATATCAATTCATTATTTCCATTCCTAAATACATACATTAATATTATCCATCATTCTACAATTAATTTCATATAATATACATTTAAAATGTATTAAAATCAAACCGAATGAACTTACTAGACTAAACTGTAACGATGACAAAGGTACAGGGACTATTTAGCAACTTCTCTATGCCTTGATTTTCAACCCATTCTTGATCAAATCAAGGAGCCCTAGCTTGGTCGAAAGCTTATCTACCTCTACTATGGTCATTTGGTCTTCACCACCAGAAACAAAAAAAAAGAAAAAAAAAAGACAAATGAAGATGATGATATTATCCTTGTAATATTTTAATTTAAATTACCATTTAACTTTTTACAAACTTAACCTTTCAATTATAACTTATAAAAGCATTAAAACATGTCCATATTTTTCCATCAAATGAGAATATGGTATAATTACAATCTAAGGGGATTCAATTGCACAATTAGTCCTTAAATTATTTTAAATTTTTAACTAAACAAACTTAATTTCAATTTAACCCTAAACTAATTAGGACTAAATTAGCAAATAGACCAAAAGCTAATGGATTAATCATATCCACCACCGCTTGCACTTTTTGACCAAGGTTTAATCACCATTTTGGTCCCTTTACTAATTAATCCTTTTACCTCTTTAAAATTTAATCCTTTTACCTCTTTTACAATTTAATCTTTTTACCTCTTTTACAATTTAATCATTTTAACTTAATCAAGCAAGCAATCGTCAAAATTATCGAACAAAACCTCAATGCACCTATAGTACAACTCTGTAAACATTTAATAAAAATAGTTACGGTCTTAAATTACAGAAATGAGTCCCAATACCTCATTTTTAAAAATCACTTGACTTTTGGACTAAACCACTTATACTAACGATTAATTCAATTAATTAAAAATCATCAAATCAAAATTTAATATAAAAATTATTATTGACTCGTATAATCTAAAGACTAATTTTACAAACTTACTCATCAAATTTACAGTCCCAAAACCACTAAAAAATGGGTTGTTACAACTCTCTCGCTTAGAAAATTTTGTCCTCCAAATTTCTTAACTAAAGTTACTGAATTCTAAAAGATTCTTCTATTGTTCAAATCAAATCTATCACCACAAACCTGTTCTCACTCCATTTTGACTAGTATAATGAAATCCTACATTTCGTTCGTGAAAAGCTTCAAACAGTGTCATTTTTATTCTAGCCTGGCCATTGCTATAACAAGCGAATTTTATCAACGGTATATATTCTTCATAGAAACCTTTAATCTTAAGAATATAATACCGTTGTTTAATTTCTAGAATTTGTATTACCTGTTCTGACTGTCTGTCTGTCTATAGATGAAATGTTTTACCAAAGTTAAGTTTAATACCTAAAGCCTCACAAAGTTTACCCTAAAATCTCGAGGTGAATCTCAGATCTTTATTGGAAATAATAGACAACGATATTTTGATTAATATGAGAATCATTGATACCTTTTCTAGTAAGTAGTTTGTTCTGATTGGAATCAAGTGAGTCAATTTCATTAGACCGCCAACAATAACCCAGATTGAATTTTTCTTTCTTTGCGTCACAAGTAATCCAGATACAAAATTCTTTATGACTTGCTCCCAAATTTCACTCAAGAATCATAAGTGGTTGTAATAACCTACACGAACTTGATGCTCGAGTATCACAATTTTTGTAACTTCGTGTTTCCTACCTAGCCAACCATACATCAGTTTCAAAGAACAAAACATTTTAGTATTACTCGTATGAATGGAGTACGCAGTACTGTAAACCTATGATATTGTCTTATTTTAATTCTAGATTATTCGAAACACAATCTATTACGAAAATACGATCTATCAATAATACAAGTTCTGAATTCTGTGATTTGATCACCATGTATCTGTTCTCGGTTAACCATCAGCTTTCAGGTCATCATCTTGCAACTCCTGAATTCTTTGTAGAAACAACGTTCTAGTTTCAATTTAGCTAATACAGAACCATTACTATAAACAACATATTTTTTTCCCAAATCAAGATGGACTAGTACATAAATTTTTGTCAATAAAGCTTTCAGCTGATCCAACTCTCGAAGACATTTTAGAGTATTCATATAACAATAAAAGAAAGTTTACTCAGATCTACACGAATCCTATATACCATGTTTACATAACCAAGAAAACCAACCTCGCTATGCCAAAACTCGCATTTATTAATTTCCACATAAATTGTTTCTCGCATTTGTTAAGCGTGCATAGATGCTGTTTAAAGTGGATTAGGATGTCATCAATATACATAACTAAAACTATATATAAATATCTATATAAGGCTGAACAATTTGATTCATCAAATTCATAAATTAATAGAGATATTAGTTAGTCTAGACAATATTACCAGAATTCATAATGATCGCCTTGAGTTCGAAAAGCAGTTTTCAACATTTCACAATTTTTAACTAGCAATTGATAATAAAAGAATCTATATTTATCTTCGAGAACATTGTTACACCTTTTGAACTGATCAAACAAGTTGTCTATATGAGATAAGAAAGATATTTATTCTTTATCCTGGATTTATTTCATTTTTCACATTTAGGCAGAAATCTCAGAAATACTTAATGAAACAGATCAAGAAACCCACTGGCAATCGGTACATGATCAATCTTTAATCCCAATTCTTGAGTATCAAGAATATATATACTAGAAATGTTTTACAATCTCTTCACATTATTTTTTGTACAGATATAACTGAAATAACTCCAGTTGTACTATCTAATTTATCTGACTCAACTATATTCATTTCAACAGTCTGACATTTCAAATCAATTCATTTCAGTCTACAGTTTTCTATAGCATCATATAACTTTAGCCATTCTATTCCCAGAATAATATCAAATTCATGAAATGGTAGTAACATCAGATCAATAGGAAAATCATAGTCATAGATTTTCAGCAGGCAATCAAACTCAGTTGACTTAGGAGGTAGATCCTTATCCATTACTAGTCCAGTGCAAATATATGAGTAAGTTGATCCAATATCAATCAGTGCATATACAATAAATAATATCAAAGGGATAGAACGTACCAGAAATACTATCAAGCGCAATAACTTCAGATCCAACAATTGTGTCTTCGATCTCACTCCGTAAATCCAGTGTTATTGTTTTAATTAGGGCATTTGCCTTTCTCAGGTGTAGACAAATGTTTAAAATTATTCACTGACACAATTTATTGGCCTATATAATTTCCTGTCCAGATGACATTTGATGACATTTTTCTTTCTAAATTCAAATCTAAAGAAATCCCGGTTAATTCAGCCTCTCAGTACAACGGCTGTTAATGTCGATCACCAAATATAAGCCTTACTTATTTTATCAAAACATGATGCATCTAAGATAATTGATACGTGATATTTGCGAAAGGTTTTAAAAATTTATAATTAAGCGTTCTTGAAACTAACTATTATCACGATGAAGGCAAGTGTACCTATCGAACAGTAGTATAGCTTTAGCAAGATCGGATTGTCGAACCCAAAGGAACCAAGAGTACTAATTACTTTATTTTTATTATATAGCCTAAAAATTAAGGGATTTGTTTATCTAAATTAATTAACTAAACTAAGATTGCACAGAGAGAAATTGGGGAAAAGCTTTTGGGAAAATTCAATTGATTAAGACAATACCCAAGGAAAAATCCACCTAGACTTCACTTGTTATTTGACTCTGAATCAAACGATTTATTCATTTGACTTAATCCGTAGAAATCGTTAAGTTATATTATTATCTCTCTCGAGAATAATAACATTTAACCTTAGGTTGATTAACTGAAATCTCTTTCTAATTAACACCTAGTGTTGTATTAACTAGATCTATGGATCCCCTTATTAAGTTTCACCCTAACCTGGAAAAATCTTATCACCCTATCTCTAGGCGTGCAATCAACTCCGCTTAATTATGAAAAATTTACTCTTAGACAGGGTCTATTCCTCCTCTAAATAAGAGCATTAACTCGAATCCATATCCTAGAATATTAAAACAAGAATTAAGAACAAGTCAAATATTTATCATACAATTCAGATAATAATAACAAGATCCGTCTTAGGTTTCATTCCCCTTAGGTATTTAGGGGTTTAGTTCATAATTATAGAAGAAAACATCTCAGAAGAATAATGAATACAGAATATAAAGAAAACCCAAAACCCCTGAATGGAAATTGAAGGGAGATCTTCAGTCTTAATGATGAATCCGAATTCTGAAATGGACCAATTGGCTTCCCTTGAGTAATTCCTTGCCTCCTACTCCGCGTCCCCCTTCTTAAGTGCCACCTCAGGTGTTTAAATAAGCTTTAGAATGCCTAAGAGCCCTCAAAATTGGCCTTTTCTGAATAGGGTTATACTTGGGCCCGGTAGGGACACGCCCGTGTACGATTACTCTAGCCCGTGGTCAAGGCTGTTGAATAGGCATGGGCGTGTAGTCTACATGTGTAAGTCGTGCTTCGATCTTGCCAAATAGACACGACCATGTGAGGAAGTCCAGGCCATGTTGCTTTCCCATGTGGGTCCATTTTCTCCGATTTCGACCTGTTTCTCGCTCTTTTCACTCTCCTTTGCTCACCTAAGTATAAAACATGAAATTAAAGAATTAGGAGCATCGAATTCTCCAAATCTAAAGAGAAATCATCCATAAATGTGTTAAGCATGGGATAAAAATATGTATAAATTACGGTTTATCAAATACCCCCACACTTAAGCGTTTGCTTGTCCTCAAGCAAAATCCTCAACTCACAATCAAAATAAATTCTTCTCAATTTATAATCCCTATCAATAATATCTCAAAATAATCCATAAGTATTCATAAATTGAAAATTCAACTAAAAGTACATCAAAGTTTCAAACATTCCAAGTTGAGTATTTTATCACGAAAACATAGGTGTCTCCCCTTATCTAAGTGATTACCTTTGATCAAAATATCATAGAGTTTAACATCCTCACTAAAGATTCATTCAAATCACTCTAGGTGTTTAAGGACATCAATTAAAGCACTCATTAGTCAATATGAAAAGTTATTACCATAGGCTTGCTTGAAAATCAAATCTCTACCACTATTTAATGAGCTGATACATCAATCGAAAAGATCTTTAGAGGGTTGTAACATGGCTTTAGTTAGGGGGTGTGGTCACAAGCTGAAGGAAAAGGTTAGAATCGAGATTGAATTGAAAAATTACCTAGCTAGAAAAATAACTAGTCATCAGTTGAATACAAGTAAACTTCTTCTCAAAAAATGGAATTAACACTCAAGCTTAAAAATGACAAACTACTACTAATATGTATTGAAGTATATATATAATAGAACAAGTCAAATACATAGAAGAGCAAAACATAGCTAAGCAATTAGTTTAAATCAAATCTCGACAAAAATAGGGATCAAATTAGGGGATTTCAACAATAATGGGTTATGGGTTAATATTGAGGGTAAATCAATTAATGGCTTGTTAGGCTCAAAGGGGTTCACTAAGGATCAATTATGAAGGTAGGATTTTGTGGAGTGAGTGGGTTAAACCTAAGTGCCTTTATCATCTTGACATATCAAATCAAATGGTATGGTCTTGACATGCATGATCAAGCAAGTTCTAGAATAACAAATCAATACTGACGCGCTCATAATAAAAGTGAGCATGAAAGAAATAAAATATGCTCTAAAGGCTCAAGATCTCACAAAAATTATGGCTTTTTGATGTTTAAACTTGTGAATTTCAACTCATGATAATACTTAAACTTAGGGAAACAACCTAAAAGTTTATAATTCTTCAAAAATAAACTTATCATGATTGATTCCCTAATGTCTTAAAGTTTAAACAATCAATGCATAAATGCTTATGTTTTAATTCAAGACATATCAATAAAATCATAAATTAATTAAAATTCATTCTAATAGTAAGATGAGTGATTCACGTGAGAATAATACAAAATTCAGGGATTTCTAATGATGATATGAAAGACCCCCCACACTTAAGATGTACATTGCCCTCAATGTACAAAGATAGATATATTAAAAAATATAGATAAATAATCATAAGATAGGGAGAGAAGTGAAACTTCCTGAATGATGAATGAACTCCTTGATTTGGAGTTATGGAGAATAATCGGCCAAGGTAATGATGAGAGTGGAGGAGGATACTCCAGTGGTGGTAGAGGTTCATTAGTCCATAAGTCTTGCGCCAAAAGAATATTATATTTGGTGGTAGCTATGGTCGTGGTCGAGCAGGACATGGCAGTCGTGGAGAACCTTTGCCAGTGGAGTTTTTAGTTCCTATGCGATGATGAGCTTTGGAGCTCTTTCTAACTGTGATAGAATCAGGAACTTTTTAGGAAATATAAGGAAACATAATTACTTAATGAAATAGCCGAAACTATAAATTATTCAATAAAAATTATAAAAACTAAAATTAAAATAATAATAAAGGAAAATGAAAAAAGTACTTAAATAAGATAAATAAAGATAAAAGTGAAAATAAATAAATAAATAAATAAAAAGTTTTTAAACATCGTCATCACTGAATGGTTCACGAAGTGGTGGTGGCGATGAGATGTGAATGTACTGGCAAATCTGATGAAGTGTAGCATCAATGTGATCAAAACGCTGAAAACACTACTGCTCAAATCGAGTAAGGCACTCAAAGATGACAGAGTATGAAGCCGTCACATGAACTGGACGATGGATGGGTGGTGGCTGAGATGGTTGGTCCTCATGACGTAGAGGGACATCATCAGTAATGTCCTCTGGGTCCTCCTCCTCGGTGGATTGGACGATGGGGTACTGAGGAGGGTAGGTGCCACGTCATTTCTTGATCATCCTCATGTTTAGCATGCTTGAGATGCCCTATGGGGACATCTGGCCGATGAGAGTGAGGGTGGATGATTATGCTCCTGTGTTGAGAAGCCCAAAGTGTCGAGCCAATCAAGTCTGATGGCGGATGGTGAGGGCGATGAAGTAAGCAAGGTCGAAGACGTGCCCATTCACCATGCTCCATAGGAAATAGATGTCGTGAGTGTTGAAGACGCCGGTGCTCTCTTGTCGTCCCGTCACAGTGTGGGCCTAGATGACATGTAGGTATCGCAGGGATGGGGCGAGGGTCGATGCCTAGAGTGGTTAGGATCATAGGAGGCCGAGGAAGGGACGATGTCCTTCCAACACTTTGAGGGAGAGTAGTGGATGTGGCGGTGGAGGGTGTCGAGTTCATTGTCGTCTATGAACTCTTCCGTGTACAGCCCTCGTGCAATCCTGAACTCGGTACGCTCAACTGGCGCACTAGACCACCAAGGCGGAACTGGACCGTTCTAGGATTGTCGAAGTTTGTTATGATGACTTGGAGATGGAAGGTCAAGCATAGTTTCATCGTGAGCTCAAGGTATGTCGGTTCGATGATCTCAAAGAAGAGCCCCCACGGTTCAGTCATCAAGAGGGATCAGACCGCGTCAGCCATCTGAATTTGTTCAAGTGCGACCCAGTTAATGCAGCGGCCCACACCTAGGGGTCAGGCTCGTAATATCTAAAATAGCTCCTCCTGAGGTTCCAAGGGGAACTCGAGGAAAGGGTGCCTAATCTCCGCGGTAGAACCGGAGGATGACGGTGCTCCTTTCTTTTTCTTCGAGGCGGGGACAGCTGTTTTCTTACCACATGACGATGACATTGTATACCTGCATTGAAAAGTCGAAGTTCAACCAATACGCCCCAAAAATAGCATGGAAACACAAAACTAAATAGGAATATTTCATGAGACTCACGTATTAGATGAACAGAACAAAACTAAAACAACTAAAACAAATATATCAAGTTATTAAAATGGGACTATGAGAATAATACAACAGGAATATATAATGTATGAATGCATGTAGGTAAGAATAAAATCCATGGAAACAAGAAAGATGGATGAATGTAATATGAAAAAATGGCAAAATTCTTTAATAATAAGCACTAGTATTTCTATTATTCTACTATGACTATTCACTTAAAATAGTCAAATGGATCAGAGAAAACATGAAATAGGCAAAATATTTAAATAAAATAGAGAGAAAAGAGTAAACAAACACAAAAAGGAGAAGCTTGGGTCGTAGAAAATAGTATTATAAGTGGCACGGGCGTCGCAGGTAGAGCGTGTGGAGTTGCAACGGCTAGGGTTAGGGATTTTTGGGGAGGGAGATGATGAATAGTGAGGGGTTTATATAGATTTTGAGGCACATGGCCGTGGGGCACGCCCGTGTGCCCTAATTTTTGCCCGTGTGTTTCGTGATTTTTAAATTTAGGCGCGTCTGACATTTTCCCCACGCCCGTGTTCCTTGGACGTATGGGTGCACACGGCCATGTCGCACGGCCTTGTCTTACTTCGTTCGCTTCTCCCATACCCATGTATGATAGCCCACACTCGTGTTAGTTTGACAGTGTCAACCACGGGTGAATGGCACGGGCGTGTCACACGCCCATGTTAAATTCTCAGTTTCAACCACGGTTTCAAGGTACGGGCTTGTCTCATGCCCGTGTTATTTTGGAAGTTTCGTCCAAGGTCATGTCGCACGGCCGTGGCAACTTATCGCATCCCGTGTTAGGGAAAAAATTTTGCCCTGTTTTCACATGACCGTATCGCACGGCCGTGTCTCCTGTTGTGGTGTGAGCACGGCCTAAGGCACGCTCGTGTGCCTGGACATGTGGATGGGAAAACCCTATGTTTCAAGACTCAGTTAGTAAGTTAGATGTGAAAAACTAGAATTTAAATAAATCATTACTGTTAGTGCTCGGGTTGCCTCCCGAGAAGCGCTTATTTATAGTCTAAGCTTGACTTACCTCTCTGGTGTGTGATCATGGTGGCTCGAGGAGTTTACACTCCTCATCCCTACTATCAACTTTATCAATATAAGGTTTAAGACAGTATTGTTTACCTTAAAAGTTCCAAATTTGGGGTGAATTACCTCGACTGTACCATATGGAAAAATATTGAGTACCGTGAGAGGAATTTCTTTATTAGGTTCAGAAGTGGTAATGCGAGGATCTGCTGCATCTAGTAGTACTTTTTCTCCAACCTTAAGTTGATTTGGTGATGTATTGAGCTCGTCCTGGCTCAGTTTTGGTTTATCGAGTGTTCTCAGTTTCTGTGTCTACCATTCATTTAGTTTCTCGATTTGTAGCTTTCGTTCTTCGTAGATAGGTCCTTTTTTGTTGCTTGAACATGGCTCGAGTAGGTTCTTCGAACTTATTTCCTGTAAAGTAGGTTGCACCACATGGTCAGTCTTAGTAGAATGATTTATACAACCACCTTTCATTTTTGATGTGTTACTCGAATTACGAGCTTGAAGGATGATTGTTTAATCTCCCACACGAAGTATGAGTCTAGCAGTTGCTAAAAAGGGCCTCCTTAAAATTAAAGGAACGTTATTATCCTCTTCTATGTCTAGAACAACAAAATCAACTGGGAATATAAATTTGTCAATTTTAATGAGTATATCTTCAATAATCCCCCTAGGAAATTTGATTGTTTTATCGACTAACTGAATACTCATCCTAGTTTGTTTGGGTTTCCCAAGACCTAGTTGTTTAAACATTTTGTAAGGCATGATATTGATACTAGCCCCTAAATCAACCAAAGCATTATTAACATCTAGGCTACCAATTAAACAGAGAATCGTAAAACTCTCTGGTTCTTTTAATTTGTTAGCCAGCTTATTCTATAGTATGGCTGAGCAAACCGCATTTAGTTCCACATGTGACGCCTCATCCAACTTTCGCTTATTTGTTAAAAGCTCCTTTAAGAATTTGACTGCGTTTGGCATCTGCGAAAGAGCTTCAATAAATGGTAAGTTAATATGTAATTTGTTTAATAATTTAAGGAATTTACCGAATTGTTCTTCTATACGGTCTTTCCTTGTCGCGTTTGGGTATGGCACACAAGGTTTGTACTCTTTACTTACTGGTTTTTGGTCATTGTGGTCCACCTCACCCTTCCCTTTACTTACCACAGTTTCTTGCCTCTGTTCTAGTTCAAGTGCAACTAACCCTTCCTCATCTTGAATGGTAATTGTATTGATTTGCTCCCTTGGATTAGATTCAGTGTTACTCGGCAGGCTACCTTGTGGTCATTTAGATATCAATTTAGCGAGCTGACCTATCTGAGTTTCGAGCCCTTGGATCGACGCTTGTTGATTTTTAAGTGCTTTCTTGGTATTCTAAAAATGAGTTTCTGACATTGAGTAGAAATTTTGTTAGCATCTCATCAAGGTTCAGCTTTTTCTCTTGTTGGTAGGCTGGTTGTTGGAAGCCTGGAGGTGGTGGTGGTCGCTAATTCCCTTGGCCTCTTCATGAGAAATTTGGGTGGTTCCTCCAACCTGTATTGTAAGTATTACTATAAGGATTATTTTGAGATCGAGGATTATTACCCATGTAATTTAACTGCTCGTTCTCCATGTTATGGCCATAGGGTGGGTAATCTAAATTGCTCGATCCACTTTCATTTGCTTCGCACTACATTACTGGGTGAACCTGTGAAGAACTAAGAAAACCATCAATTTTTT
This sequence comes from Gossypium hirsutum, assembly GCF_007990345.1. Classification (NCBI taxonomy): domain Eukaryota; kingdom Viridiplantae; phylum Streptophyta; class Magnoliopsida; order Malvales; family Malvaceae; genus Gossypium; species Gossypium hirsutum. Next base: position 117,235,894 of record NC_053429.1, on the reverse strand, counting down.
TATTCAAAAGTTCTACCTGATTAGAGAGCATAATGATCAAATCAACGTTAAAAACACTAGCCGTTTTAATTGGCCTTGTCCTCATGACTTGCCACTGATAATTATTCAGTGGCATCTCTTCTATAAATTCATAAGCATCTTCAGGTGTCTTATTATTGATGGTTCCGCCAGCGGCTGCGTCGATCATCTGTCGAGTCGAAGGATTCAGACCATTATGAAACGTTTGAACATATAGCCAAAGTGGTAACCCATGGTGAGGGCACCTCCTCAACAGATCCTTGTATCTCTCCCATGCATCGTATAGTGTTTCTAAATCCATCTGCACAAAAGAGGAGATATCATTACGTAATTTGGCTGTTTTAGCCAGTGGAAAATATTTCATTAAAAAAATTTCGGTCATTTTTTCCCAAGTAGTGATTGACCCTCATGGTAACGAGTTCAACCATTGTTTAGCCTTATTCCCCAATGAAAAGGGAAACAACCGAAGGTGAATGGCATAATCAGAAACGCAATTGATTTTAAAAGTGTCTCAAAATTCTAAAAAATTTGCCAAGTGAGCATTGGGATCCTCGTCCTGCAAACCATCAAACTGAACAAACTGTTGGATCATTTGAATGGTGTTAGGTTTCAATTCAAAATTATTGGTAGCAACAGTAGGACTAACTATGCTCGATTCAGTTCCTGTTAAAGAAGGTTTAGCATAATCATACATAGTACGTGGAGCAGGATTCTGATTAACAACAATCGTAGGAGGTAGCAGATTTTCTTGGTTTTCAGCCATCTCCTCGGTTGTGGTTGAAGTATCGTCCTCTTGCTCTTCTTCTGTGTATCATAAGCTTTGCCTTATTTCTCTTCGGTTTCTACAAACTGTGCGATCGATCTCACTATCAAATAGTAATGGTCCTGACAAGTTTTTTCTAGTCTACACTATAAAAACCTGTCAGAAGAAAATAAATGAAGAATTAGAAAAGAAAATAAAAATTTAAATTGTAATAAAAGTAAAATGGCTAAAGTAATAAAAATCGAGTGTTCCTAATATCCTAGTTCCCCGGCAACGGCACCAAAAACTTGATACGTGATATTCGCAATAGGTTTTAAAAATTTATAATTAAGCATTCTTGAAACTAACTATTATCACGATGAAGGCAAGTGTACCTATCGAATAGTAGTATAGCTTTAGCATGACCGGATTATCGAACCCAAAAGAACCAAGAGTACTAGTAATTACTTTCTTTTTATTATCTAGTCTAAAAATTAAGGGATTTGTTTATCTAAATTAATTAACTAAAATAAGAGTGCACAGAGAGAAATTGGGGAAAAGCTTTTAGAAAAATTCGATTGATTAAGACAATACCTAAGGAAAAATCCACCTAGACTTTACTTGTTATTTGACTCTGAATCAGACGATTTATTCATTTGACTTGATCTGTAGAAATCCATAAGTTATATTATTATCTCTCTCAAGACTAATAATGTCTAACCCTAGGTTGATTAATTGAAATCTCTTTCTAATTAACACCTAGGGTTGCATTAACTCGATTTATGGATCCCTTATTAGGTTTCACCCTAATCTGGCAAAATCTTATCACCATATCTCTAGGCATGCAATCAACTCTGCTTAATTATGACAAATTTAATCTTAGACAGGGTCTATTCCTCCTATGAATAAGAGCATTAACTTGAATCAACATCGTGGAATATTAAAACAAGAATTAAGAACACATAATTAAGAACAAGTTAAATATTTATCATACAATTCAGATAATAATAACAAGATTCGTCTTAGGTTTCATTCCCCTTAGGTATTTAGGGGGTTTAGTTCATAATTATAGAAGAAAACATCTCAGAAGAATAATGAATACAAAACATAAAGAAAACCCAAAACCCTTGAATGGAAATTGAAGGGAGATCTTCAGTCTTGACGATGAATCCGGCTTCTGAGATGGACCACTCAGCTTCCCTTGAGTAATTCCTTGCCTCCTACTCTACGTCCCCCTTCCTAAGTGCCTCCTCAGGTGTTTAAATAGGCTTAAGAATGCCTAAGAGCCCTTAAAATTGGCCATTTCCGAATAGGCTTATACTTGGGCTCGACAGGGACACGCCTGTGTGCGATTACTCCAGCCCGTGGTCAAGGCTATTGAATAGGCATAGGCATGTAGTCTACTCGTGTATGTTGTGCTTCGATCTTGCAAAAGGGACACGACCATGTCAGGAAGTCCAGGCCGTGTTGCTTTCCCATGTAGGTCTATTTTCTCTGTTTTCGGCCTGTTTCTCGCTTTTTTTACTCTCTTATGCTCACCTAAGTATAAACCTTGAAATTAAAGAATTAGGAGCATCAAATTCACCAAATCTAAGGAGAAATCATCCATAAATATGTTAAGCATGGATAAAAATACGTATAAATTATGGTTTATCAATAATCATCAAGAAAGCAAGCCATTTTCTCCAAAATTCACTGTATATTTTCAAGCCAATACCCAACCCTAGTTAAATCTTCATCTATTTTACCTCTAAATTCTTCAGCACCATACTTTCTAATTATTATTCGAGAGATGTCAAACTATCCCAGTCGATTGAAGACTTAGGGATGCCATAAGAAGCATATTAGGGGGAGAGGTTGTGGAGCCACTAAATTGACTCATGCCATTTCTATGAACTACTGACTCATTAAGTTGAAAAGACATTTCAAATTCACTCTTAGGCATTTACAAAATTGATAAACTATAACTTACCTCTTGTTTAGAAGACAAAATATTACCATTTACCTCATCAAGGTCAGTATGACCAGATTCTTATAACATTCATTAAATCTGTAAGAAAAACAAGGATTAGATCAGAACAGTCAATATCACACTATCACTTGTTTATATGGCATGTAATTCTAGACTTCACCACAATACGTTTAGCTCGAGAATCGACTAAACTGTAGCTTTGATATCACTAAATGTAACACTCATAACCCGTTTGCATCACCAGATTAGGGTTATAGAGTATTATCAGATGATTCAAAATAATCAATAACAGATAGCACCAAGTTACTGAATTAATTAACCAAATTTCATAAATAATTAAGATCAGAGTAGAAACTACACGTATGGGCCTTATACGAGGCCTTTAAAATAGTTTAGGAACAATCAGGGAACAATTTGAGACAAAATAGAAGATTTGGGGCAAAAGTGAAAAATTTCAAATCACGGGTCACACGGCTGTGTGACAAAGCCCAAACTGTCTGGCTCCAGACATGGCCATGTGGCTATCCTACACACCTATGTGCTTTGGCCTTGGAGCTCAATGACTTGGGTCACACGTTTGTGTCACAATTCGTGTGTTTACCCATGTAACTCACTGACTTGGGCCATACGGCCGTGTCGCAGGCCGTGTGCCAGCCTATGTAAACCCTATGCCTAACATGTTCGAAGCACACGCCCGTGTAGGTTCTTTGTGTCTAACACATTGCCGTGTGATAGCTGGTGTCTTAGGCTATGTATGCCCAAAAGCATTCCAAAACTTGCTCATTTCATAACCAAATGCTTACGTATCTAATTATACACTTATACACATGTTCACAAGACTTTGGAAAGCATTTTAAACCACTCAAATCAAGTTAATCAACCATCCTATATGCCTAACCAATGTACCACCATTGACACCATATTTCAATCACATAACACACAATTATCAAGCCAAACTTTCAAGCCATCCATGCATACCACATCAAATAACAAAACTTACAAGCCATCCATGCATACCACATTAAATAACAAAACTTACCAATTCATGCTTGATTAGCATTAACCATTCATGCCTTTACTAGAATTAAACATACATGCCTCAACTAATACTTGACACAACAAAAATACAAGTACATCAAGCTACCACATATGTGCCTAAGACTATCACAAAACATCCACCATTAGCCTATTACATGCCATATAGGCCAAGGATATAGTCAAAGTCTACCAAAAGATTCTCAGATATTGTGATTCTTTGAGTTGATCCGATCTCCTAATTTCCACAAAAACATAACCTATAAAGAAAAAGACAAGGACACAAGTAAGCTTACATAAAGCTAGTAATTTTGTCGATTAAACAATAAAGCTTACCAAATTAAAATAATAATTCAAATAACAAGGTTACTAACAGAGTTCTTGTCAATCACAACTCACAATAGGTGAGTAATGCTCAAACAATAGTATAAATCAATTTCTCACATTTCAATAATATTCAGTGATTAATAAAACATTTTCCGATGAACGGTATATGGATACAAGTTCACATTTAACCATCTAGAACACACCAGATGCTTATATGAACCAATCCAACTGATAACACACCTCGGTACTAAGTGCCTAGCCCGTAGACTAACATCCGGCCTCATAACACACTAGAAAAACACTGTAATATAACACGATAGTACACAACATATATAGGAGCCCGATATATTCAGTGAATAGATGATATATAGAAATCATCATCACATCTCATACGAATCCCGTCCTATGCACAGAACCTATAGGCATGCCAATCGTACTCTATCCTACATTCATCTTTTCAGAATATTCCAATCAGTGATCGATACCATATCAATTCATTATTTCCATTCCTAAATACATGCATCAATATTATCCATCATTTTACAATTAATTTCATATAATATACATTTAAAATGTATTAAAATCGAACCGAACGAACTTACCAGACTAAACTGCAATGATGGCAAAGGTACAGGGACTATTCAGCAACTTCTCTATGCCTCGATTTTCAATCCATTCTTGATCAATTCAAGGAGCACTAGCTTGGCCGAAAGCTTATCTACCTCTACCATGGCCATTTGGTCCAGAAAAAAGAAAAAGGAAAGAAAATGATGATATTATCCTTTTAATCTTTTAATTTCAATTACCATTTAACTTTTTACAAACTTAACCTTTCAATTATAATTTATAAAATCAATGAAACATGTCTGTATTTGTCCATCAAATGAGAATATGGTATAATTACCATCTAAGGGGGTTTAATTACATAATTGGTCCTTAAATTAATTTATATTTTTAACTAAACAAGCTTAATTTCAATTTAACCCTAAACTAATTGGTATAATTACCATCATTTTGGTCTCTTTACTAATTTAAATCTATAGCGATTAACTTTTACCTCTTTTACACTTTAATATTTTTACCTTAATCAAGCAACCAATCATCAAAATTACCGAACCAAACCTCGATTCACCTATAATAAAACTTTGTAAAGATTTAATAAAAATATTTACGATGTTAAATTACGAAAATAGGTCTCAATACCTCATTTTTAGAAATCACTTAACATTTGGACTGAACTACTTATACTAACCATTAATTCAATTAATTCAAATTTATCAAATCAAAATTTAATATAAAAATTATTATTGACACATATAATTTAAATGCTAATTTTACGAACTTTTTTGTCGGATTTGTGGTCCCGAAACCACTGAAAAGTAGTAACATATACTTCTATATCAACATTTAAAATGTTATGGTCACATGTAAGGGAGAGTCTATCTTGTAAAGTTCAAAGCTTAGCTTTTACATTGGTCACTCTTGGTGTATGGCGATAGGCACCAATCACCCAATTGCCATTATGGTCTCGAATGAGAGCTCTAGCCCCACATTACCTAAGAAAAACCATCCATGTTAAGTTTGAACCATCCTAGTTGGGGTGGTTTCCAAGAGACAGGAATAAAATCTGAAAGCCCTTTAAACTTCCAATGGGGGATAGGGTAGAAAATTCACAAGCATTAACAAGTACTCTATTAACAAACCCATCTAGAGATAGATTCTGGTTAAAGATAAGCGCATTTTGGCATAAACAGTTTCCCCATAGGAAGAAGTAGAACATAATAACCTATGGGAGCTAGGGAGAATGAACTCACGCTTTGGTGGAAATATTTATTCAAAGCCAATCTTCCTAATTATCATAGGGATTGGGAAGATTTGATATTGATTATAGATAGACTTCTATAATAGCAGAGTGGAAGGGCAATCTCTAAATAGGTGTTGGATGCTTTATGGGGTCGATGAATAGAAGTTATATTGGGCAATAATATCAAAACCCCATTGAGCCACAAATTGTTTAGTGGGAAGAGTTGATCGCAGTGATTCGTAACAAGTAATAAATATTTATAATGAAGATCAAACCTGGACTAACTATTATCACAACAAAAAGGCAAGCGCACCTATCGAATAATAGTATAGTAACGGCAAGACAGGGATATCGTACCCAAGGGAACCAAAAGTACTAATAATAACTATCTTTTTATTATCTAGCCTAAGAATAAAAGGGGTTTGTTTTCATTAACTAATTATTTAAACTAAGAATGCACAGAGAAAAGAATTGGGGAATTGCTTTTGGGAAAATCGATTGATTTGAGACAATACCTAAGGAAAAATCCACCTAGACTTTACTTGTTATTCTGGCTCCAAACCAGACGATTTATTCATTCAACTTGTTCCGTGGAGATCCCTAAGTTATGTTATTATCCCTATTCAAGATTAATAACGTCTAATCCCTAGATTGAATAACCGAGACTTTTCTCTAATTAACACTCTAGGGTTGCATTAACTCGATCTATGGATTCCCCTATTAGGTTTCACCCTAATCTGGCAAAATCTTGTCACCCTATTTCTAGGCGCACAATCAACTCCGCTTAATTATGACAAAAGTACTCTTAGATAGGGTCTATTCCTCCTCTGAATAAGAGCGTGTCTTGAATCAGTATCCTGGGATATCAAAACAAGAATTAAGAACACACAATTAAGAACAAGTTAAATATTTATCATACGATTCAAAAATAATAACAAGATTCGTCTTAGATTTCATTCCTCTTAGGTATTTAGGGGTTTAGTTCATAACTAAATAAGAAAACATCTTAGAAGAATAAAGAATTCAAAACATAAAGAAAACCCAAAACTCCTGAAGGGAAATTGAGGAGAGATCTTCAGTCTTGATGATGAATCCGACTTCTGAGATGGATCAATCGGCTTCCTTAGGATAATTCTTTACCCCTCTTCTCTGTCTCTCATTTTCTCCTCCTCTAGTGCATATTTATAGGCTTTGGAATGCCTAAAAACCCTTAAAATTGGCCTTTTCCGAATTGGACTCAACTTGGGCTCGGTAGGGACACGCCCGTGTTCGATTACTTCAGGCTGAGTTTGAGCCTGCCAAATTGACACGGCCCTGTGGTCTACCCGTATGAGGAGGTCTAGGCCGTGTTGATTTCTTACTTTGGCCCATTTTCTCCGTTTTAGGCTCGTTTCTCGTTCCTTTCACTCTCCTACGCTCTCCTAAGTATAAAATATGAAATTAAAGCATTAGGAGCATCGAATTCACTAATTCTAATGAGAAATCATCCATAAAATACATTAAACATGGGGTAAAAATATGTATAATTTACGGTTTATCAAATACCACCACACTTAAGCATTTTCTTGTAATCAAGCAAAATCCTCAACTCATAATCCAAATAAATTCTTCTCAACTTATAATTCTTATCGATAATATCTCAAAGTAATCCATAGGTAATCATACATTGAGAATTCGACTAAAAGAACATAAAAGTGTCAAACATTCTAAGTTGAGTATTTAATCATACAAACATAGGTGTCTCTTCGAATCTAAGTAATTACCTTTGATTCAGAATATCACAGAGTTTCACATCCTCACTAAAGATTCACTCAAATCACTCGAGATGTTTAAGGACAATAAATGAAGCACTCAATAGTCAATAATGAAAAGTCATTACCATAGGCTTGCATGAAAATCAAATCTCCACCACTGTAATTTAAGATGATACATCAATCAAAAAGTCTTTAGAGGGTTGTAGTGCAGCTTGGTTAGGGGGGTGTGGTCACAAGCTGAAAGAAAGGGTTACTGATATGTATACATAGTTTTTTTTAAAAGAACAAGTTAGATAAAGAAGAAAAACATAGCTAAGAAACTTTTCCAACTCATATCTCAACAAAAATAGGGATCAAATTAATTTGGGGGATTTCAATTAATAATGGGTTAATGGTTAATATTAAGGGTAATACAAGGAATGGCTTGTTAGGCTCAAGGGGTTTTACTATGGGTTAATTGTGGAGGTAGGCTTTTCATGGCATGAGTGGATTAATCCTAAGTGCCTTAATCATTTTGACATATCAAATCAAACGGTGTGGTCTTGACATGCATAATCAGGCAAGTTCTAGAATAACAATTCAATACTGACGCACCCAAAGCAATAATAAAAGTGAGCATGAAAGGATGAATAGATGCTCAAAAGGCTCAAAAATCTCACAAAAAATATTGCTTTTTGATGTTTAGACTCGTGAATTCTTATTCAAAGTAATACCTAGACTTGGGGAAACAACCTATAATTTAATTTCTTAAAAATCAACTTATCATGCTTGATTCTCTAATGTCTTAAAGTTTAAACAATCAATTCATAAATGCCTATGTTTTAATTCGAGATATACCAATCAAAATCATAAATCAATCAAAATTTATCCTAAATATGATATGAGAGCTTTTTAAGAGAACAAGGTAATTATTCAGGGATTTTCTGTAATTATTCAGGGATTTTCTGATAATGAAATAAATATGAAATAAACACCCCCCACACTTAAGATGTACATTGCCCTCAATGTACAAAGATAGATATTAAAGTATAAAAATAAGATAGGGGGAGAAGTGAAACTTCCTGTATGGTGAACAGATGATATCCTTGGATTGGCGAGATCGAGTATTGGAGATACTTTGGATGGCAAGCTGGACTCTAAAGGTAAGCCGTTTTGTTGTTTGTTTTTTTTAAGGAAAACAAATGAATCTTAAAAACGAATGAATCTTAAAAATAAAAGAAAAATAAAATAAGATAATTATTCTAGTTTTTTTTTCAAGTGGCATGGCCGGGGCACACGCCCGTATGTTACGTGACTCGGCCGTGTTTGTCACAAATGAAGATGTTGCTACACGGTCTTCTCACACACCCGTGTGTATAAGCCGTGTCACTATGTGATTGTGTCGTACGGTCGTGTCTGGCGTGGTTTGCTTATCCCACGATCGTGTAGGTTTTCGCCCGCCCTTGTCATTCTGACAGTGTTTGGCCACGGGTGCTAGCACGGGCGTGTCTAACACCCGTGTTTATTTGACAGATTAGACCACGACCATAACGCACGGCCGTGGCGTTTTATCGCAGCCCGTGTTTTGGGGAAATCATTTACCTTATTTTTGCATGGCTGTATCGCACGGCCATGTTTCCCTTCGTGTTGGTGCACGCGGCCTTAAGCACGGCTGTGTTACAGGTCGTGTGGTGCTGGGAACCTATGCTTCGAATACTCTGTTAGTGACCTAAATGTTTAAAATTTGAAAATAATTAAAAATAGTTAGTACTCGGGTTACCTCCCGAGAAGCACTTGTTTATAGTCGAAGCTTGACTGTTACCTTGTTAGTATACTCAGGGCAGTTTGTGGAGTCGTAGCTCCTTTCCATCGACTTTAAAATCCTCACCATTATAAAGTTTAAGACGTTGTCCGTTTACTTTGAAAGTACCATATGATGGGTGACTTACCTCTATCGTGTCATATGGATGAACAGATTGGATTACGAAGGGTCCTGACCATCGTGATTTTAGTTTCCCGGGAAACAACTTGAGTCTTGAGTTCCCACGGCCGTGCGCCTACATACACGGGCGTATCGTACGCCCGTGTTAATTTGGCAGGAATGCCCACGGCCATGTCGCACGGCCGTGGCAACTTATCGAATCTCGTGTTGGGGAAACGTTTTTGTTCTATTTTCATACAGTCGTATCGCACGACCATGTTGCCTCCCATGGTATGGGCATGGCCTAAGGCACGCCCGTGTGCCTGGCCGTGTGGTTTTGGAAATCATGTGTTTAGTGACTCAGTTAGTGAATTAAATGTTAAAAACTAAAATTTAAAGAAGTTAACACTGTTAGTGCTTAGGTTGCCTCTCGAGAAGCGCTTATTTATAGTCTAAGCTCGACTCTACCTTGTGGGTATATTTAGGTGACTTCATGGAGCCATAGCTCCTCTTTATCGTCTTTGAAATTCTCACCATTATAAAGTTTGAGATGATGTCCATTTACCTTAAAAGTGCCTTGTAATGGATGACTTACCTCTACTGTGCCATATGGAAACATAGTTTGGACTAAAAAAGGACCTGACCATCGTGATTTAAGCTTTCCAGGAAACAATTTGAGCCTCGAGTTGTATAACAGGACAAGATCTCCAACTTCAAATTCCCTTCGCTGCTTCCTTATGTAAGCGCGAATTTTCATATGCATTGGCTCGCCACTTATCTAACTCGTTCAACTGCATCAACCTATTTTCACCTGCAAGTTTGGGATCAAGGTTTAGAAATTTTATAGCCCAGAATGCCTTGTGCTCTAACTCAAACGGTAGATGAAAAATTTTTCCGTAAACAAGACTATAAGAGGATGTTCCTATGGGGGTCTTAAAAGCATTTCTGTAAGCCCATAAAGCATCATCTACTTTCATCACCCAGTCTTTCCTGTTTGAATCTACTATCTTTTCTAGAATACGTTTGAGCTCTCGGTTTGCTACTTCGACTTGTCTACTAGTTTAAGGATGATAAAGGGTAGCTGTTTTGTGGTGAACTTCGTATTTCTTAAGGGTCTTATCAAATTGGGCATTACAAAAATGAGTACCTTTATCATTGATAAAGGCTTTAGAGTTTCTTAAGGAATCGTACTACCACTCAAGCATCATTAGTAGGTAAAGCTTGGGCTTCCACCCATTTAGAAGTATAATCAATAACTACTAATATGTATTTATTTTCACATGAGCTGGGGAATGGACCCATGAATTCGATACCCCAAACGTCAAATATTTCACATGAGAGCACATATGTCTGGGGCATTTTATCACGTTCGGAGATATTACCTGTCCTTTGGCATTTGTCAAAAGAAGTAACATAACTGTTGGCATCTTTGAATAGAGTGGGCCAATAAAAACCTGATTCAAGTATTCCCAAGACCATCACTGGAGTCGAGCTTGAGGGGTTACCGAACATAATTTATCAATTTAAGAACTTCAAATCATTTGTTTCTACATTCACAGCTTTCTAGCTACTCGCGTCACAGTTACAAGAAAAATCATATCTCGAGTTACGAAACTCAAAATCAAGATCCATAAATTTTCACTGAATCTAGACTCATATATCTATTTAATAATTTTTTATAGATTTTCTTTATTGGGCCAATTAGTACAGTTTATTAATTAAAGTATCCCCTGTTTCAGGGTTCGACTGCTCTGACCTCTGTCTATTACGAATCAGATATATCTCTATACAAAATTTCAATGACTATGAGGTTTGTTTCTATTAAAATTAGACTCAATAAGGAATCTGTACATATAAATAACAACTTCTAATTATTTTAGTAAAATTTATTATGAATTTTTAAAGTCAGAAGAGGGGATCCAGAAATCACTCTGGCCCTGTTTCGCAAAAGTTCAAATATCTCATAAAATATAATTTATATTCCTGTTTTGTTCAATCCATATGAAAATATACTCATTAAGCTTCAATTCGATAACTTACTCATCATTTAGTTCCATTTATACTATTTTTAGTGATTTTTCAAATTCATGTCATTGCTGCAGCAATATTCTGTTTTAAGGCAAGTTTCATCTTTCCATGAATTTTTATGAACTAGATAACCTATTAAACTTCCATGATATCAAACATGATCTAAATTAGCCATCACCATGACTTATCAATATCAAACATTTTCTCAACCAAAAACATGGCCATATCATAAAATTATTTACACAAAATAGGTATATTGCTATACATGCCATACTTAAGTAGTTGTACAAGCCATTTACCAAGATAAAAGTCCTTTGGATAGTGTGATCGAACTTTTGACCTGTCCCGATTCCTGAGCCGGCTTGTTCAAAATTACAGTGAATGAAAAGGAAGGAGTAAGCATAAATGCTTAGTAAGTTCATATGTAAATAACAAGTAACATAACAATACAAATATACCAAACAACTTTAGCATGGTACCACCAAAACATATATCACATTTTTAAACATCATTCATCATCTTACCACCTTATCGTTGTTGTATCTACTTTCAACCCGAGGGTTAAGAACATACTTGTCCAAAGTGTCCATTTCACAACACTTACCCAAAACGTCACTTATATCTTAAGTGCTCTTCCATTAAACTAGAAATTTCACCCGTTGAACACATCGGAATACAACTCGGATACACGGATAATTTGCACATAAGTGCCTCATATTTAATCAAGAAATCATGTAACCCGCCCCTAAGTGAACTCGGACTCAACTCAACGAGCTCGGGCGTTCACATCCATAAATGAACTCGGACTCAACTCAACGAGTTCGGATGCCTAGTTACATCTCACGAACTCGGACTCAACTCAACGAGTTCGGACATTTGCATCCATAAGTGAACTCGGACTCAACTCAACGAGTTTGGATGCTCAACCATCCTAGTGACATGTCACTTGTATCCTAATCTATTCCTAAGGTTCAAACGGGCTTTTTCCCTCGATCTCACATTTGCCGTCTTCCATGGAATATCGGAACCAATACTCGGTAGCAATTCATATTTATCAAGTAGTAAACATAATTTGCATATTACTCAACATTAACCACAAAGCATAATATTTCATGTTTAAAAATCAACATATCATATAATTAACATTAATAACTTAAAAATAACATTTATGCTACATTATTTACACATGAACTTACCTTGGTACCAAAATATAAAGATTTTGCAATTTAGTCCATAATCTTTTCTTTTCCTCGATCACGACTTGAATCTCGTTTTTCTTGATCTATAATACCAAATTAATCTTATTTAATACATACATTCATCAAAACAGCATTTAATACGAACTTTAAAAAATTACACTTTTGCCCCTAAACTTTTGCATAATTACACTTTGCCCCTAGGCTCAGGAATTAAACTTTATTCCTTATTCTTATGTTTTATAACATGCTGATCACTTTTCCCTTCTATGGAAACATCAAATTCTCTCTCTAACATATACTTGTGACTATTAGGTATTTTTGTCGATTAAGCCCTTTTACTCGTTTTCACTAAAAACCAAGTAGCACAAGTTGTCTAACATAATTTAAAACCCCATATTCTATCATAAAACATCAAAATACACAAATTTCACCTATGGGTATTTTTCCAAATATAAACCCTAGGTTGAATTATTGCTAGCATAAGCTTAATCGAGCTTCCGGGATTCCAAAAACGTAAAGAACATTAAAAACGGGGCTTGGAATCACTTACTATGGAGCTTGGAAGCTTGAAACAAACCCTAGCTATGGAGAACCCTTGAAATTTCGGCCTAATGAAGAAGATGGACAAAAATTGGCTTTTAATTTTGTTTTTAATTCATTTTAATAACTAAATGACCAAAATACCCTTACTATTAAACTTTCCAAAAATTCCTTCCATGTCCTAATTTTGTCCATGAACTTAAAATTGGTCAAATTGCTATTTAATACCTCTTCATTAATATTCCAAAACAATTTCATACTAAAAACTTCTAGAATGCAAGTTTTGCAACTTATTCGATTTAGTCCCTACTTTCAATTTAAGCACTTTAGGCATAGAATTTCATCACGAAATTTTCACACAATCGTGCAATCATATCATAAACATCAAAATCATTGTAAAATAATTATTTCTATCTCGGATTTGTGGTCACAAAACCACTATTTCGATTAAGCCCTAATTCAGGATATTACAACTCTCCCCCCCTTTTAAGGATTTTCTTCCTCGAAAATCTTACCGGTAAACAGGTGTGGGTATTGGTTTCTCATAGTTTCTTCAGGTTCCCATGTAGTCTCTTCTACCCCATGCTTTTGCCACAACACTTTCACAAGTGCAACACTTTTATTTCTTAGTTGTTTGACTTCTCGAGCTAAAATCTTAATCGATTCTTTTTCATAAGTCATATCCGGTCGCAGTTCAATTTCTGTCGGTGAAATTATATGTGAAGGATCCGAACGATACCGATGTAACATAGATACGTGAAACACATCATGAATCTTCTCTAATTCGGGTGGTAACGCTAGCCGATATGCTACCAGTCCAACTTTTTCAATTATTTCATACGGTCCAATAAAACGCGAACTTAACTTGCCCTTTCGTCCAAATCTAAGGACTTTCTTCCATGGAAACACTTTCAAAAATACCTTATCACCAACTTGAAACTCCATTTCCTTTCGTTTCAAATCCGCATAAGATTTCTGTCTATCTGAAGCAGCTTTCAAACAATCTCGAATCACTTTCACCTTTTCTTCGGTTTCTTTTATTAAATCAACTCCATAAATCTAATTTTCCTTGAGTTTAGTCCAATACAATGGCGTCCGACATTTACGACCATATAATGCTTCATAAGGTGCCATCTTCAAACTTGTCTGATAACTATTATTATAAGCAAATTCTACCAACGATAAATACTTTTCCCAACTACCTTGAAATTCCAATACACAACATCTGAGCATGTCTTCAAGAATCTGAATTACTCTCTCTAATTGTCCATCAGTTTGTGGATGAAAGGCAGTGCTGAAATTTAACTTTGTACCTAATGCTTCTTGCAACTTTTACCAAAACCGTGAGGTAAACCTCGTATCTCTATCTGAAATGATTGACAAAGGTATCCCATGAAGTCTAACAATCTCTCTGATATACAATTCAGCCAACTTATTAAGAGAATAATCTGTACGTACCGGAATAAAATGAACCGATTTAGTCAGTCTGTCAACTATTGCCCAGATGGCATTTTTCTTCCCTGGAGTTAACGGCAACCCTGATATAAAATCCATAGTAATCCAATCCCATTTCCATTCAGGAACCATAATAGGCTGGAGTAATCCCGAAGGTACTTGGTGTTCAGCTTTCACTTGTTGACAAACTAAGCACTTTGATACAAACTCGGAAATATCTCTTTTCATTCCACTCCACCAGTACATTTTCTTCAAGTCATTATACATCTTCGTACTGCCCGGATGAACCGCTAAACAACCATTATGTGCTTCATGCAAAATCTTTTGAATCAACTCATCATTTTTCGGTACACAAATCTGATTTTTAAATATCAAACAACCATCAGAACCGATTCTGAAATCTGATCCCGTATCAGCTTCACACTGTTTTCTTTTGGCTAGCAAATCTTGATCATTTTTTTGAGCTTCAGAAATCTCTTGTAAAAACATCGGTCTTGCTCTTAACTCTGCTAGAATCGAACCGTCATTTGAAATTTTCAACTGAGTGTTCATAACTCTCAAAGCAAACAACAACTTTCTGCTTAAAGCATCAGCAACCACATTCGCTTTTCCCGGATGATAATCGATAACAAGCTCATAATCTTTCAATAACTCCAACCATCTTCGCTGTCTCAAATTCAAGTCTTTTTGTGACATCAAGTATTTAAGACTTTTGTGATCGGTATATACTCGGCACTTTTCACCATACAAATAATGTCGCCAAATCTTCAAAGCAAATACCACCGCAGCCAATTCCAAATCGTGAGTAGGATAATTCTTCTCATGAGGTTTTAACTGTCTCGAAGCATAAGCCACCACTTTTCCTTCTTGCATGAGTACACACCCCAAACCATTTAGAGAAGCATCACTATACAGCATAAATTCTTTACCTGATTCGGGTTGTATCAACACTGGTGCTTCAGTTAATAACTTTTTCAATTCTTCGAAACTCTGTTGACATTCTTCCGTCCATTCAAATTTAACATCCTTTCAGAGTAGTCTAGTCATAGGAGCAGCAATTATAGAAAATCCATTTACGAACCGCCGATAATTCCCAGCTAGTCCCAAGAAACTTCTAACTTTAGTTACGTTTTTCGGTGGTTTCCAATCAACAATGGCTGAAATTTTACTAGGATCAACCCGTATAGCATCACCTGAAACAATATGACCCAAAAATCCAACTTCCCGGAGCCAAAATTCACTTTTACTAAACTTAGCATACAACTGCTTATCTCTCAAAGTTTGCAAAACTATCCTCAAATGCTCAGCATGCTCTGTCTCATCTTTTGAATAAATTAAAATATCATCTATAAACACCACAACAAATCTGTCCAAGTATGGCCGAAATATACGATTCATTAAATCCATAAACACAGCAGGAGCATTTTTCAACCCGAATGGCAAAACTAAAAATTCATAATAACCGTACCTTGTTCTAAAAGCAGTTTTAGGCACATCTGACTCTTTTACTCGCAGCTGATAATACCCAGATCTCGAGTCAATCTTTGAAAACCATGTCGCTCCTTTTAGCTGATCAAACAAATCATCAATTCTCGGCAACGGATACTTGTTTTTGATTGTCACCTTGTTTAACTGCCGATAATCAACACATAATCTCATAGAACCATCCTTCTTTTTCACAAATAACACGGGAGCACCCCAAGGTGAAAAACTCGGTCTCACAAAGCCTTTATCAGTCAACTCTTGCAACTGCGACTTTAATTCTTTCAACTCTGTTGGTGCCATTCTATATGGAGCAATCAAGATCGAAGCTATTCCCGGTATTAAATCAATACCAAATTCTACTTCCCTGACTGGAGGCAAACCCGGCAATTCTTCTGGAAATACGTCCGCAAATTCACACACAACCGGCACTGATTCAACTTTCTTTTCAACTTCTTTTGTATTAATTACATACGCCAAATAAGCTTCATAACCCTTTCTCAAATATCTCTGAGCCGACATCGAAGAAATCATACTAGATAATGCCTCTGATTTGTCTGGCTCAACCCGCAAAATTTCACCACTTTCACACTTTAATTCTATAACCTTTTCTTTGCAATTTATTATAGCATCATGCAATGTCAACCAATCCATACCCAAAATAACATCAAATTCATCAAACGGCAACAACATCAAGTCGGCCGGAAAGTAATGACCTCGAATCATTAAAGGGCATTTCTTGCTTACTTTATCAACTATCACGCATTTGCCTAACGGGTTCGACACTCTAATCATAAATTCTGTGTCTCAACAGAAATATTCATACTAGACACGAGTTTAATACATACGTATGAATGAGTAGAACCAGGATCAATCAAAGCAATAACATTAATATCATAAAGAAAAATGTACCGGTAATCACATCGGGTGATGAAGCATCTTCACGCGCTTTAATAGCATAAGTTCTAGCCGGAGCTCTTCCCTCAGATCTAACTGCTGCATCTCTAGCTATATTCTTACTGCTTGTTTCACTTCCAGCTTTTCTCGGATACCTTCCCCTCGAGTTTGCACCACTAGCTTTTACACACTGAAATTTTTCTTTCTCAACTCTCTCTGGGCAGTCTCTAACAAATGATCCGGAGAACCACATCGAAAACATTCATTTGCTCTGCACGGACCAAAATGATTTCTACCACACCGCTGGCACTCGGGTTTAACAAATCTCGAGTTCCCTACACTGGCTGCAGAAGTATTCTGAGATTTAAGACCCACATTCTGCTTCTTAAAATTTCCATATGATTGCCCAGCTGAAACTTGGGAACGAGGATTCATATTTCTTGACTTTCCGGGTTGCTGTGAAGGTGCCTTACTCATTGGCCTTTTCTTCCAATCTCGTGTCTCAGCCTCTACCTTCCTCTTCTCTTTAAGTAGTTCTTCAGCCTTACAAGCTCGATCAACTAGGACTACCATTTCTTTCAGTTCAAGGATCCCGACAAATACTTTAATGTCTTCGTTGAGCCCGTCTTCAAATCGTCGGCACATCTTGGCTTCTGTAGGAACATATTCCCTGGCATACTTACTCAATCGAACAAACTCTCTTTCATATTCTGAGACTGTCATATTACCTTGCTTTAGCTCAAGAAACTCTTTACATTTCTGATCAATAATCTTTCACTAATATATTTCTTCTGAAACTCTTCTTGAAAGAATTCCCAGGTTACCCTCTCTTTCGTACCACCGAAATCAAAGTCTTCCACCAATTATAGGCTGAATCTCTCAACAAAGATGTAGCACATTTCAAACATTCTTCAGGTGTACAAGATAATTCATCAAATACCCGGATAGAATTTTCAAGCCAGAACTCTGCTTTCTCTGCATCATCATCAATATTTGCTCTAAATTCTTCAGCCCCTTGTTTACGAATTCTATCAACGGGGGTTCTGTGAAATTTTATCATATCCACTCCTTGAGGCATTGGAGGCATAGGTTGAGGAATTGGGGAGGTGGGGGAGGTCGTACATTTGGGTTCATACGAACGAACTCAGTGTACCATGCACTCATCATTTGGAGAAAGGCTTCCCGATCCCTTTCTCCTCCTCCCTGACCAACAGTAGGAGGTGGGTTTTCAGTCGGCGCTGCCCCTTCAGCCGGAGCTGGCGCATTACTCTCTACTTCATCTGCCACAGCTGGATCGGGATCCATTTACTATATAAAAATCATTTAAAAAGGTCAGAAGTCGTCACACTATCACAATTCATACATATGGCATGTATAGCAAAATCCGTACATACAACACGTAGTCCGAGAACCTACTAAACCTAATCTGAGACAACTAAATGTAACGCCCCCACGCCCGAGACTATCACCGGAGTCGAGCTTGAGGGGTTACCGAACATAATTTATCAATTTAAGAACTTCAAATCATTTGTTTCTACATTCACAGCTTTCTGGCTACTCACATCATAGTTACAAGAAAAATCATATCTCGAGTTACGAAACTCGAAATCAAGATCCGTAAATTTCCCTGAAGCTAGACTCATATATATATTACTAATTTTTTATAGATTTTTGATTGGGCCAATTAGTACAGTTTATTAATTAAATATCCCCTGTTTCAGGGTTCGACTGCTCTGACCTCTGTGTATTACGAATCAGATATATCTCTATACAAAATTTCAATGACTATGAGGTTGTTTCTATTAAATATACTCAATAAGGAATCTGTACATATAAATAACAACTTCTAATTATTTAGTAAACTTTATTATGAATTTTTAAAGTCAGAATAGGGGATCCAAAAATCACTCTAGCCCTGTTTCGTAAAAGTTTAAATATCTCATAAAATATAATTTATATTCCTATTTGTTCAATCCATATGAAAATAGACTCATTAAGATTCAATTTCATAACTTACTCATCATTAGTTCCATTATACAATTTAGTGATTTCAAATCATGTCATGCTGCAGCAATATCTGTTTAAGGCAATTTCATCTTCCATGAATTTTTATGAACAGATAACTATTAAACTTCCATGATATCAAACATGATCTAAATAGCCATCACCATGATATCAATATCAAACATTCTCAACCAAAATGGCCATACATAAAATATTTACACAAAATAGGTAATGCTATACATGCATACTTAATAGTGTACAAGCCATTACCAAGAAAAGTCCTTGGATAGTGTGATCGAACTTCGACCTGTCCCGATCCTGAGCTGGCTTGTTCAAAACTACAGTGAATGAAAAGGAAGGAGTAAGCATAAATACTTAGTAAGTTCATATGTAAATAACAAGTAACATAATAATACAAATATACCAAACAACTTAGCATGGTACCACCAAAACATATATCACATTCTAAACATCATTCATCATCTTACCACCTTATCGTTGTTGTATCTATTTCAACCCGAGGGTTAAGAACATACCTGTCCAAAGTGTCCATTTCACAACACTTACCCAAAACGTCACTTATATCTTAAGTGCTCTTCCATTAAACTAGAAATTTCACCCGTTGAACACATCGGAATACAACTCGGATACACGGATAATTTGCACATAAGTCCTCATATGTAATCAAGAAATCATATAACCCGCCCCTAAGTGAACTCGGACTCAACTCAACGAGCTCAGGCGTTGCATCCATAAATGAACTCGGACTCAACTCAACGAGCTCGGATGCCTAGTTACATCTCACGAACTCGGACTCAACTCAACGAGTTCGGACATTTGCATCCATAAGTGAACTCGGACTCAACTCAACGAGTTTGGATGCTCAACCATCCTAGTGACATGTCACTTGTATCCTAATCTATTCCTAAGGTTCAAACGGGGCTTTTCCCTCGATCTCACATTTGCCGTCTTCCATGGAATATCGGAACCCTACTCA